>NC_037679.1:91237752-91330279 GCF_003255815.1 Theropithecus gelada | reverse complement strand
CTGCCCTGTGTGTTCATTGGCAGCTCCTGGCCACCACTGCCCTGCCCTGTGTGTCGTCGGCAGCTCCTGGCCACCACTGCCCTGTGTGTCGTCAGCAGCTCCTGGGCACCACTGCCCTGTGTGTCGTCGGCAGCTCCTGGTCACCACTGCCCTGTGTGTTCATTGACAGCTCCTGGCCACCACTGCCCTGTGTGTCGTTGGCAGCTCCTGGCCACCACTGCCCTGTGTGCCGTTGGCAGCTCCTGGGCCAAGTGTGTTGTTGATGTTGTGAGTTGTCTCTGTGGCTTTACAACCCATGTTGAACTCTAATAAGAAAATCGCTCAAATTTGCTTTTGTTTAACATCATTTCCATAGTCTAAAATAAACATAAAATAAACAGCAAGTAACAAGTCATTAGCAAAAACATAAAGTGAGAAATGCACATTAAAATGGTAAATAACATAACGTTTATTGGAGCACATATTCCAATATCAAACGGCAAACGTTCCAGCAACGCGAGACCGCAGCTACTTCTGCACTCACCTCATAACTCAGTTGAAACACACGACGAATTTGTCACCTGCTGCACCCGGGCACTGTCGTGTCATCTACAAGGCCCCGGGAGGCTGCCGTGGGTGAGGCCTGGTGAAGTCAGGAGCACTATGCATACGTCTCTGCGTTATTTTCAGGGATAAAAGTCATATATTCAGGGCTGGGCACGGTGGTTCACACCTGTAATCCCAGCACTTTGGGAGGCCAAGGCAGGCGGATCACAAGGTCAGGAGATCGAGACCATCCTGGCGAACACGGTGAAACCCTCTCTTTACTAAAGTAAATACAAAAAAATTAGTGCCACAGAGCGAGACTCCGTCTCAAAAAAAAAAAAAGAAAACCGTACATTCTCAGCATGAAAATTCAGATATTACAGAAATGCCGCATAGGAAATAAAATTCTGTCCCGTGATAACCACTGGGAACAGTTTCTTCTAGATGTCTATGTGTGTGATTTTCAAAATTCTTGTTTTTACAAAATTAGGCTGGGCGCGGTGGCGCAAGCCTGTAATCCCAGCACTTTGGGAGGCCGAGGCGGGCGGATCACAAGGTCAGGAGATCGCGACCATCCTGGCTAACATGGTGAAACCCCGTCACTATTAAAAAATACAAAAAACTAGCCGGGCGAGGTGGCAGGCGCCTGCAGTCCCAGCTACTCGGGAGGCTGAGGCAGGAGGATGGCATAAACCTGGGAGGCGGAGCTTGCAGTGAGCTGAGATCTGGCCACTGCACTCTAGCCTGGGCGACAGAGCGAGACTCCGTCTCAAAAAAAAAAAAAATTAAAAAAAAAAAATAGAAAATGTTTCTAATAGCATATGTTTCAAAAAGCATGCTATTTTGTGATGTAGCAAATGCATATTTCCAGGAGCTGGGGGTGGAGACCAAGGGAAGGGGCCGGTGCCGTCCCTCTCTGTGGCCAGGGCCCTCACGGGCATATTCTGCCAGGTCAGGAGGACTCTGGGGAATGGGCCGTGCAGCGGCTGGGAGGAGGGTCCGGGCACAAGGGGCACTGAGAGGCTGCAGGCGGGTAGGGCCGGTGTTCTCACTGGAAGAGCCGGGGGCGCCTTGGCCGGAGAGGGGCCCCCGGGCTCGCCCACCTGCCCAGCCGGCCGGAGAGGAGCCCCCGGGCTCGCCCACCTGCCCAGCTGGCCGGAGAGGGGCCCCCGGGCTCGCCCACCTGCCCAGCTGGCCGGAGAGGGGCCCCCGGGCTCGCCCACCTGCCCAGCCGGCTTGGTTCCTGGTCAGGGCCGGTTCCCACCTGGTGTGGTTTAGAGTCCGGGGCAGCTGGGAGAAGCTCCAGGCCCAGGTTTCACCCGTTTCCCATGTGGTCAGGCAGGGCTGAGGGATGCAAGGTGTGGCAGCCGTGTCCAGCGCCCCTGGCACCCACCAGTACCTCACGGGGAGGGCGTTGCTCGGTGCCCGAGAAGCCAGAGGGTCCCACGAGCAGTGGGGATGGCCACAGGGGGGTCTTTTACACACCGCGCCGTAGAAGCTGAGCCACAAAATGAAATGAGTCTGGAGTCCAGGAGAAACGCACATCACCCTGCGGCAAGGCTGCACGCCGGTCCCTGTTCCCGCGCAGGAAGTCCTGTTCCTGCGGGAAGGGCTGGCTGCTTAACCACAGGGCACTCCAGGAAGGGACCGTCTGGTCACTGCGGTGGCGGGAAGAAAATGAAGACAGCAAGAGAGACGGCTTCTGAGTAAAGTTCATGGCGCTGCCGGCAAGGCCGGGCACTCCTGCGTGGTGCGGCCATGTTTCCCGTGGAGACGGAGGCGGGGGCAGCGGTTCACGCCCAGCCACAGGCCCAGGGAGGACAGCGCCAGGCTTCCAGAGCTTGCCCCTTCACAGTGAGGACGCCGCTCCGCACCGCCCTGCCAGTGACAGCTCCAGCCTTGTTGAGGATTGGGAGTCAGGTCTCCCCTGCCCACCGCCACCCTGGAATTCACCTTCCAGATGTTTGTCCGGGACGCACTGAGACCCAGAGATCTGTGGGGGCCGGGGGCCAGGCAGGGTCTCCCCTGCTCCCGAGGAGGGGGCCCAAGTCCACAAGCGCCTCCCCTCCGAGCAGCCACCAGGAGCCCCGACGCCTGCCCTTTGCTTGCTGCTCCCGTCAGGGGTTTACCAAGTCAGCCCAGGAGCCAAGGGGCAGGGGTGGGTGGCCGCAGCCCTGGAGGTGGGTGGTCCTGTTCAGTGACAGCTCCACAGCTCCAGGTGAAGAGGCAGCTTCAGGCTTAGCCCGGTGGCCAGGGCTCCCTGCCACCCTGCACCAGCCATGTGGCCTCAGGCAGTGGACCAAGCCTCTGTGCCTTGGCCTCATGTTCACCTGCAGACGACGAGGTTGGCCCCACCTGCCCTGGCACAAGGCTGTGGGGCTTCCTCTTCACCCTGCTGCCACCTCCTGGGCCCGCTTTGTTGGTTAGGGATAGAACAGCAGACGTCCTCTTGGTTCCTCAGGCTCGCACTGATGGAGGTTTGTGTCTCAGAACACACAGAGCCGAATGCTTCACCAGTGACCACTGATGGAGGTTTGTGTCTCAGAACACACAGAGCCGAGTGCTTCACCGGTGACCGCGGGGGCGTGGGCTCTAACAGTCCACTGCCATCCTTGTTATACAGGCTCTGGTGTGCATATTTGTTGCCTCATGGTCTTGAGATGGCTGCCACTCCTCCAGACCTCACATCCACATCCCTAACAAAAAGAATGGAAAGGGGCAAAAGGTTCTGCCAGCTGAGGCTGTTCCCTTTTTTAAAAATCAGGATAGGCCGGGCATGATGGCTCACACCTGTAATCCCAGCACTTTGGGAGGCCGAGGTGGGTGGATCACAAGGTCAAGAGATCGAGACTAGCATGACCAACATGGTGAAACCCTGTCTCCAGTAAAAATACAAAAATTAGCTGGGCGTGGTGGTGGGCGCCTGTAATCCCAGCTACTTGGGAGGCTGAGACAGGAGAATCGCTTGAACCCAGGAGGCAGAGGTTACAGTGAGCCAAGATCACACCACTGCACTCCAGCCTGGCGACAGAGCAAGACTCCATCTGAGAAAAGAAAAAAAATCGGGATAAGTCACAGGTTTGCCAAGAGCCCCATTCTGAGGCCCCTGCTTACGCCTCATCGGCCAGGATTCTATCAGCGGCCACCTCCAGCTGCCCATGGGCCAGGGAATTGGTGGTTTGTGGATGCAACCCCAGTGACTCAGCGGAGTTGGGAGCCACAGCTCTGGCCTCACTCACAGTGAAACAGTGCCTCCCACCCACCCTGCCCCTGGTGATCTGACGATGCCTCATAGCCGGAGTCCTGAGGATGCTCTCCGAGCCCCTACGTCCCTGACTGCAGCACAGCCTGCCCGTGCCTGCTCTGCACTGCCCCATGGCCCAGGAGGACTGAGCTCGGGCCTCAAGCATGCCTGCATGTCACTGCCAGTTAACCCCACTCATCGTCCATCTCTGCTCAGAGCTGGGGTTCGGGAAGCCATCCCTGACCCCGGCCAGGGCGCACCTCCTGCCCGAGTCCCACGGCCCCGGTCGGTCCTCCGACTGCGTCCACACACGACCAGTGTGACGTCTGATCCTTGCCGGCCTCCCCTCTAGATGACAGTTTCGTGAGGGAGGCTGTGTGTCCCCAGCGCCTCCAGGAGAACCCTACAAGCCCTGTTGCTTTGCTTGTCTCGGCCAGAAGAACAGCTCCGACTTCATGGTATGGCCTCGCCCTCAGGCCCTGTGCTAGGCCCACAGCGCTGTCAAAGACGACGTCAGTCCTCAGTGTACAGGGGGATTTTTGACCTGACGCCCGCGCGCAGCAGGGGCCCCTCTCCTGTCTCTCCTCTCGCTGTGATGCCCCAGCCCGGGGCCTACAGACGAGGGGCCCCAGGGCCCCACCCATCTGTGGAGGAGTCGGCCGTCTTCCCATCTGTGGCCTCTGCAGTTAGTGACGGCCCCTCAGCCACCCATGTCTTCCTCATGTCACCAGAAAGGGGTCCCCATCCAGACCCCAAGAGAGGGCTCTTGGATCTCATACGAGGCAGAATTCGGGGCAAGTCCACAGAGTAAGGTGAAAGCAAGTTTATTAGACAAGTAAGTAAATGAAGTGAAGAGAAGAATGGCTGCTCCACAGGCCGAGTGGCCCCCAGGGCTGCTGGTTGGTTATTAATTAACTTCTGTGGTTATTTCTTGATCATATGCTGAACAAGGGGTGGAATATTGGTGAGTTTTCTGGGAAAGAGGGTGGGATTTCCTGGAACTGAGGGCTGCACCTTTTTTAGACCATGTAGGGTCACTTCCCGGTGTTGCTGTGGCATCAGTGAACTGTCATGGCGCTGTGGGGAGTGTTTTAGCAGCTAATGCATTATAATGAGCGTATAATGTGCTGCGAGGACGACCACAGGTCACTCGTCGCCATCTTGGTTTTGGTGGGTCTTGGCTCCTTCAACCTGTTTGCTTGAGATGAAGTCTCGCTCTGTCACCCAGGCTGGAGTGCAATGGCGTGTTCTCGGCTCACTGCAAGCTCCGCCTCCCAGGTTCAAGCAATTCTCCTGCCTCAGCCTCCCGAGTAGCTGGGACTACAGGTGCACGCCACCACGCCCAGCTAATTTTTGTATTTATTTATTTATTTTTTTAGTGAAGACGGCGTTTCACTATGTTGGCCAGGATGGTCACGATCTCTTGACTCGTGATCTGCCTGCCTCGGCCTCCCAAAGTGCTGGGATTATAGGCGTGAGCCACCGCGCTCGGCCTACTGCAACCTGTTTTATCAGCAAGGTCTTTGTGACCTGCATCTTGTGCCGACTTCCTCTCTCATCCTGTGACTTAGAATGCCCTCGCCGTCTGGGAATGCAGCCCAGTGGGTCTCAGCCTCGTCTTGCCCAGCCCCTGTTCAATATGGAGTTGCTGTGGTTTGAATGGCTCTGACACTCGGACTTCCACCCTGGCTGTGGGGCCAGACGGTCAGGTAGCATGGGGGTGACCACAGGCATCGTCACCCAAACCAGGACACCTGAGAGTTACCGGAGGTGCTATTAATAATCACCCCAAGTCAGGGGTATCAACTAGGGTTGTCTTGGGCAGTGGGGATGCATGGCTAGTAACTAGCATTAACTAGTACTGACTGACTATCTGCTGCTTGCAAGGAAACCACAGGAGTGACGGTCTTTGCCAGCTGTGCCTGCCGAAGCAGCATGGATGTGTCAGCTCTTGGATGTGTAACAATCCACTCTGAAATGTTGCGGCCTAAGACAACCATTTCCTTGGCCCACAGCTCTGTGGATTGGCACATGGCCTGTGTGGAACAGAGCAGCTCTGCTCTCAGCTGGCCTTGCTGATGCCGTCAGTCAGCCGCCAGATGAGCGAGGTTGGCTGGTTGGGGTGGGGAGGAACGGGCTCAGCTGGGCGGCTTCTCTCTGTTCCACATGGTCTCTCATCCTCATGCTGGGTGGCAGGTTACAAGACAGAGATCGGTGTGAGCATAGTCTCCCGAGGCCCAGCTTGGTCTTGGCACTGGGTGGGTTCTGCCCCTTTCTGTTGGTCCAAGCAAATCGTGATGAAGGCCTAGGGTGATAGCGTCCCTCTCTCAGTGGGGAGAGCTGCACACATTGACACCAGAAGGTGAGTCCAGCTTGGCCGCAGTTGCTCTCAGCACAGAGTGCAAGCCGGGCTCCGGCCTCCTTCACCTGATCTTCCTCCAGTGTGGCCAAGGGGAGGGCCCAGGCCTCCTGCCTCTTGAGAGCCTCTGAGAGGTGGGCCGCGTGCCTCTGGCTCCCGCAGGAGGATTTTGCCTGATCCTTAGGTGTTGGTCTCCTCTGGCCCACAGAGTGGAGAATTTATTGCCAATATTTATCTGAAATTTATAGAGGGTTTAAACTGTTTCCCTTGAGGCTGTGACGGTAGGGCCTTTAAATTCTCCCCCTGTATTAGCATCAGTCTCCCAGGGAACGTGGCAGGAGGCAGATCTGCCAGTCAGATGATGTATTGGTCCCTGGCTTCAAAATATGGGAACAATTACAAGGTCATTAACTCCGACACAGAAAAGAGACCTGCCCCGGGCGTGGGGACGCCGCGCACCAGTGCCACTTGCCCGAGGAGTCGTGCAGGGTAGGGGTGGGGGGGGCTGTCCTGTTCTTTCCCTGTTTTGCAGGGATTGGAAAGGGGATGTTGCTGAGGGCATGGGGGGTTCACTCTCCGACTTTATCACTCCTGAGCTAATGGCACTGCTGAAAAGCCAGGTCACACAAGCTGTGGGCCCGTGTGGTTAGAGGCACTCCACACACCCTGAAAGCTCAGGGGTCTGCGGCCCAAGCCTGGAGACTGAACCTGCCCAGCCCCCAGCCGTGACAGGTCCTTAGCTAATGATGGAAGCCAGCCAACTCCCACCACCCGTGAGCCTCGCCTCTCCCGTAGCTTCGGTCCTTCTAGAGACATGGTGGGGGACCCGAGGGCCGAGAGACCTGAGGCTGCATTCTCCCAAGAAGGGGCCTCGGTGCCACCCGCAAGCTCAGCACACACCGATGGGGCTGGAACCCGCGGACCCGGCTTGGGGAGGCCTTGTAGACCGCCAGCAGTCTCACCAGGTTCCCCCGTGGAATCTCCCTAATGCCTCAGAAAGCCCCGGGGACAGAGTGGCCGTAAGTGGCTGTGGAGTCCCTAAAGGGAACACATCCATTCAGCAGCTGTTTATCAAGCACCTATGGTGTGCCGGGCCTCGCTCTGAGCACTGGGAGGCGGCCGTGAGCAGAAGCGACAGAAACCCTGTCCTGCGTAGCTGAGCCGCGGGGAGGGGCAGGCGGAGACGGGGATGGACAGGAAGCAGCACCATACTGAGGGGTGTGAGCCTCCAGTCCAGACACCCAGCCGCGGTGCAAGGATGGTGGCCCTAAACAGGACGTAGGGAGAGGACTCACACTGAAGGCTTGATGGCGACATCTGAGGTTTATTTTTACTTTTTATGTTTTCAGACAGTGTCTCTCTGTATTACCCAGGTTGGAGAGTGTTGTGTGATCTTGGCTCACTGCAGCCTCAACCTCCCGGGCTCAGGCGATCCTCCCACCTCAGCCTCCCAAGCAGCTGGGACCGCAGGCACACACCACCACACCCGGCCCGGCTACTTTTGTTCGTTTCTATGGAGATGGGGCCTCACTATGCTGCCCAGGCTCACTTGTTTTTTTAATGGACAAATGGGACTGTCCCCGTTCACGGGGTGCAGCGTGCCACGCTCAGGTCAGGTGACTGCACAGGTGCCATCTCCACATTTCCGTTTCCTTGTGTGGGGGCTCGGCTCCTCCTCCCAGCTGCCGTCTGGGTCGTGGTCAGGTCCGCAGTCCTCCCTCAGCGGCACCGGCACCCACTCCTCTCTGCCCGTGGTTTTGGTCCTTTTTTTTTTTTTTTGAGACGTAGTCTCGCTCTGTCGCCCAGGAGTGCAGTGGTGTGATCTCAGCTCACTGCAACCTCCGCCTCCCGGGTTCAAGAGATTCTCATGTTTCAGCCTCCTGTGTAGCTGGGACTACAGGCATCTGCCACCATGCCCAGCTAATTTTTGTATTTTTAGTAGAGATGGGGTTTCATCATGTTGGCCGGGCTGGTCTCAACTCCTGGCCTCAAGTGATCCACCCACCTCAGCCTCCCAAAGTGCTGGGATTACAAGTGTGAGCCACTATGCCTGGCCGGTTTCGTGCCTTTAATCTCTCTGGCATTGGAGCTTTGAAGGCCGGAGGCAGCAGAGCATGCAGAGACCTGGGAAGGACGCCCGGCGTGGGCACCGCCTGTGCCAAGGCCCTGAGGGGTGCGTGTGGGGGTGCTGGGAAGGCCACGGTGCTTTGAACACAGGGGGTGGGCAAGGCAGGTGTCAGGAGCCCCTGGGGGGCTTCGTGTTCCCCGGGGTGAGGCCCGAGAACAGGATGCTGTGGTGGGTGGGGGGACCAAGTCTGTGGCCTCAGTGCTGGGGGTAGACAGGGAGGCTGAAGCTGCTGGAGGCCGCCCCAGAGGCCGGTGTGCCAGGTGCTCCTGAAGACGGGCGGGTGGATGATGGAGGACGAGGCTCTGTCTCACCCTTGTGGAGCTTCCTCCGTTCTGACCCCTTCCGGTGAAGGGCGGCTCCGAGGCTCTTTCCCCCGTGGGCCCCCACCCCCTCCTTCTCGTGAAACCTGGGTGGTCTCAGGTTGAGGTGGAGACATCGGCAGAGTGGGAGGGCGGCGTATGGGGTTCACCAGCAAGGCCCCTTCCCGCCGCGAACAGAAATCCCGATGCTGGTCTCGAAGGCAGAAAGGAAGCCCCAGCTCAGGGTCCTGGAAAACCCCAGGCTGAGCTCCCAGCAGCTCCAGGCCAGCTTTTCTCAGACAGGCTGTCCCACAGCAGAGACAGCAGACAGAACCCAGAAACCACGACGCTCCCAGGGCACCCTCCTGCCAGGACATGAACCTGATACAGAAACGCGGTTCACTCCCTCGGGACGCAGAGGCCAACCTCAGCCGGGCGCAGCAGCACAGACTTCACTGTCCTGGGGAAGGAGCCGGAGCCCTGTGGGTGACGTGGGACTACGGCGTGGGGTATCCCGGGCCGGGCTGAGCAGCGAGGAGGCTCTGGGTCGCCGGACGGGGGCAGGGAGACTGGCGTTAGCCGCGTGCTGTGTAATCATCTCGAGGAGGGAGCGCGTCTGGGTCTGTCCTGCGGCAGGTGGTGTGGGAGAGGCCGTTAATGATCGGCGACATGGACTCCCGGTTCTCTCCCGCCTGGGACTTGGCTTCCTGAAGGCAGAGAGTCGCGGGGAGGGAGGAGCCCCCTGCTCCTCACACGAGGGACTGGGGCTCTGGGGTGGGCTGACAGGCAGCCCCCGAGGATGCAGCTGGGGGCCCTGTGAGGGTGGCCCTCTTTGGGAAAAGGGGTCTTTGCAGACGTGATTAAGATAACGGCCTGGAGATGAGAGCAGCCTGGACCAGGATGAACCAGAGTCCAGGGACGACTGAGGGATCCGAGCTCCGCTGGGCAGAGGCTCCGCCCTGTGCGCCCCCACAGCTGGCACTGCCCTCGGCACCTTCTCAGCACCGTGGAGGGAACGGGCAATGCCAGGGCTGCCCACCCTTTCTCGGGTGGTGGCAGGGATTCAGGAGATGAGGCAAGCACAGTGCCCACCCGGGGCCTGGCACACACGTCCAGCGCGGGAGGCTCAGGGCTGAGGACCTGAGCACAGCGGAGCTTGGACCATGTGGATCAGACCCCTTTGTTCATGGTGACGTCAGCCTGTGGGAGGCACCAGCATTTTTTTATGGGGTGGATGGGATGGGACAGCACAGGATAGAGGTGGATAGGATGGGACAGGGGCTGGCTCAGGGCTCTCCAGGGAAGCAGATTAATAGCAGACATGGGTTTAGATGTGGATGTTCATCTAAGGAATTGACTCACGGTTATGGAGGCTGAGAATACCGAGACTGCCTGTCGGCTGGCAGGCGCCCAGGGGAGCCGGTGGCGTGAGTTCCAAGCCTGAAGGCAGGAGAGAACCCACGTCCCAGCCCGAATCGAGCAGAGTGTGAACACTCCCTTCCTCAGCCTTTCTGTCCTACTCAGGCCTGCAGGGGACAGATTTAAACACGGCTCCCACCAGAGGCCATGCACAGACCACCCAGAATAAGGGGAGAGCAAATGTCCCGGCGCTCTGTTCCCTGCCACGTTGACACAAAACGAACCCTCACAGGCAGGACAGCGCGGCAGGACAGGCCAGTGTTCAGTGAAACGACACGGAAGTGCACGAGGATACGTAGTGACAGATACATCTCTACTGTGTGGGGGTCGGAAAGCCAGGGCTGCGGGCATTTATTTGCTGGGCTGTTGTTCAGACCCAGGCTGTGTGTGTTCTGGGCATGTGTGGAGCGGCATCTGCACAGCAAGCGGCTGTTTGTAAACAGATTGTTGGTGTGTTCGGGTGCTGGGGGAGGTGGGTGGTGCAGTGGGGCGGGGGGTTCCCTGCACAGAACAAGCACTGGGGGTGGGAACCACAGGATGAAAAACCTGTTAAGTGTTCAGGTCGGTGGAATAACTGCCCCACCAGCCCCCACGGCCGTCGTGTAACGCACAAGAGAAAGAGGAGCCTGCACCAGACACAGCCCAGACCTGCACCTTCTCTGTGGGCGGGGTCCCCTGAAAACAGCCCCCAGGAGGCAAAGCCCTGGGGCCCACCAGGCCTGCAAGTGCCCCGGGAACGGAGGGCCGGGCCCCTCGGCCTCTCACAGGCCCCTGGCTGGCTGGGCTGCCTGCCTGTCGGGAAGGCCGCCCGCACCCACCCAGCGCCGTCTCCCTGTAGGTGTGGCAGTGTGGTGGCAGCATGGAGGTGCTGCCCTGCTCCCGCGTGGCCCACATCGAGCGCACTAGGAAGCCCTACAACAACGACATCGACTACTATGCCAAGCGCAACGCCCTGCGCGCCGCCGAGGTGTGGATGGACGACTTCAAGTCCCACGTGTACATGGCCTGGAACATCCCCATGACGGTGAGTCCCCCACGGCCGGGAGCCGGGACCACGCCCCAGGGTCGGGGTCAACGTCATGGTAGGGCTGGGTGCAGGGAGGCCCCGTGCAGTGTGAGCAGGTGTGTGCGGGTGTGAGTGGGTGTGTGTGGGTGTGTGCGGGTGTGAGTGGGTGTGAGCGGGTGTGAGTGGGTGAGCTGTCTGCCTGCGAAGGAGCCTTCCTCACACTGGGAAGAGACCAGCTCACACCAAACCTGTTGTGGTGGACGTTTTTCTCTCAACTGCTGGTGGTTAGAAGCCAGGGAGGGGCGGCCTCTCCCCAACCTGGTGCCGCTGCCTCAGCCAGGGCCCCACTTAGCACCCAGCGCGGCCCCCTCCCCCAGCCCTGGGCAGCCCCAAATGTCTGGCTGTTTCGTGAACGGCTCATACACTGTGTGGCTTCCCGCCCTCAGCACCACATTTTCCAGGTCACCCCCGCCGTGGCTAAGTCACGTCCACGGTGTGAACGGGCCGGTCGTGTGGATCCTCCTTCGTGGATGGATGTTTTGGCTGTTTCCTGTTGGGTTTTGGCCTGTGAGTGGCTGACCTGCTTCAAGTCGAGGATTGCTGTTTGTTTTCTAATTTGTAGTCGACCAATTTCCCATAAAGAGCCTGAATTCTGGCTCTTAAAGCGCCCCAGCCCCCACAAGCCTAAGAAGGGCAGGTGCTGAGACAGGAGGCCGCGACCCTCTGCCCATCCCGCCATCCCCCAGCGTCTCTGGGAAACACGCCCTAAGCCTTCCCTGGCCACTGTAGGCATTGGGTCCCTGAGTTCTGGGAGGACTCATCTTAGAAACAGCCTTGTTTTTTGCATCAACCCCAGTAAGAACCAGATCTTAAGTCATGACCCAGTGTGCACACACACGTGTATATTTACATCCGTCCACATACAGCACTTTGCATCCACACTACCAGTCATCCTTCTCATTCACAATATACTACTTCTTAAAAATTCCCACTATAGCCCCTAAATTGGTTCACCACCCCCTGCTGGACTGCACCCTAGCGTGTGGGCGACACGGCCTGGAGGGACCCCAGGCTGGACCATTCACCGTGCAAACCCAGCATCCCACCCCCAGATCAGCTCCCACAGCAGCTTCCGTCAGGCAGGTCAGGAGTCTGTGGACACGTGCACTTGTGTCTGAGAGATGAGAAGAGGGTACCCGGTGCTCCTACAGCCTTGTTTTCCACAAAGTGATTTGGAAAACGTGCAGGGTGACAATGTCCCCAAGTGTGTGGGCAACTGAGTGAGGGGCTCCAGGCCCCCAGGCAGTGAGGCCGACAAATGCCTGTCACCTCCCTGTGTCCAAGGGCCCTGGCGTGAGCCCCTTGACTAATCAAAGTCTCATAACAAAGCAACGAGTTTCTGGTGTGATCGCCCCACTTTACCAATGAGAAACTGAGGCACAGAGAGGGTAAGGGACTGTCCCAGGGCCACACACCAGAAGGTGACAGGATTCAAGCCCAGGCCCCGCAGGCCAAGTCGTCTGCCCTCCTCACAAGGCCTGAGCCTGGAGGGTCCCTGGGCAGGAGGCAGGTGCTCCCTCAGGGCTGGCTGTCCATCAGAGAGTGCTGGTCCCACAGCCCCTCAGGCCTCACAATCCCAGGAAGACACAGACCCCACACTCGGCTGTGGGTTCTCACGGCAGAGGACACGGGTCAAAGTCGGCAGAGGGAAGAGATGCCCGGGCCAGGCCCAGGAGAGACCAGGTGCAAGCTCCCAGGTGTCCCCTCCCGGGGGGTCCCATGGACTTGATTCTCCAGCACCCATGCGTGACAACACGTGCCAGGCAGGGCCAGCCAGGAGCCCCCGAGCCTCGGTGTCCAGGGTCCTCACCAGCCTGGCCTCGTGGACATGGCTGACCTTGGTCTCCACCCTCCAGTGGTCACGCCAGGTGAGCAGGGCCGTCCTCTCAGGCAGGAGGTTCCTGGGCCCAGGTGGGTGCGGACTAGCCGGCTGCAGCAGGGGCCATCTGTCCAGGCCGGGGCTGGTCTTCAGCAGGGCCCTTCCCCTCAGGAGCAGCTGCCTCAGACCCTCTGTGGATAGTGGGAGGCTGGGGGGTCCCACCTGGGGGAGGCTGCTCCTGTGAGGGGACTCAGTCCCTGGAGCCCCCCCAACCTCATCAGGGAGACAGTGACACTCATGTGCCCTCCCGCCTACTTCTGGCCTTGCAGAACCCAGGGGTGGACTTCGGGGACGTGTCTGAGAGGCTGGCCCTGCGCCAGAGGCTGAAGTGCCGCAGCTTCAAGTGGTACCTGGAGAACGTGTACCCGGAGATGAGGATCTACAACAACACCCTCACGTACGGAGAGGTAGCGCCTCCCCCGAGGGCCCCGCGCAGCCCGACAGGCCTTCTGCCCTGACTCCCGCGTGCATTCAGGGGGAGGCAGGCACATCCACGTACACACACAAGGTGCAGGTTCACATGAACACATGCACCTGCAGACACGCATGTCCATACACACCCATTCCTTCACAGGGACCTGCCTAGAGGCAGACATGTAGTACTTCCATGCATACACGTGTTCACATGCCTGATTCAGATGTATGCACTCACATGTATGTGCACACAGGCATGCATGCACTCACCTAGACGTATGTACAGGGACACATTCACAGGCATGTATGCAAATCCATGCAAACATATGTACAAGTGCACGTGAACACGAGTATACATCTGCACACAGTTTTGCTCATAGACACAGAGCTCTTCATACACAAATGTATGTTTCACTAAGTGCATGAACCCCAAAGGGGCCTGCGTGTGCACAGATATACAAGCACTTATCAAGGTGCAATAATGTGCTTGTGTGTGTGTACACATCTGCATCCACATATGCAGAGCCGTGTTCATACCCCACCACGTGTGCATGCAGGTGCCCACACAGACGCACACGATGGGTGATATGCACGCCCACACTCATACAGGCACATCAGCTACACAGAGGCGCCGTCTCCGCCGGCCCCCACCTGCACTGCGCTCTGTAAAGCCAGCAAGAAGGTGCTGCTCTTCTGCCCTCCCCCCGGTCTATGCAGGGGATAGGGTGCCTCCCACCATGGGACTCGAGTGTCCTAGCCCTGAGCTGGCATTTGGATGGGGCAAGGAGAAGGGTCCCTGGGGTGGATGGTCCTCGCTGAGCCTCCCCTCCCTCAGCTCCTGGTCCACGCCGTGCTGACTTCAGTCCCTTGGGCACAGAGGTGTCCCAGGCAGCGCTGAGAGTGCATCGGTGTGCCGCCCCGTCCCCCAGCCTCCCTGTGCTTCTGCTCTGCCCACTCCATCCTCCATCAGCCAAGCTCAGGCACCACCCACCCAGAGCAGCTGGGCGTTTCTAATTTGTAGTCAACATTCTCAGCGGTCCCAGTTCAAACCTGTGTGCCCTCTTGCGGTGGCCATGATGGAGGGGTTAGCTGCCGCCGCAAACCCAGCAGCCTGGAAACGCAGTGGACAAAAGCAATAAGCGTCTACCCTCGCTCACAAGCCAGGGCCACCTGGGCAGTGCTGCTGGCCTGGGCCAGGCTGTGCTGATCTCGGATGGGCCCGTTCTGGTGGCTGGAGGTTGGCTGCCCGATGACAACTCACGCCCCAGCAGGCTGGCCCAGGTTTGTTCTCAGAGTGGTGTCAGGATTCCTTCCCAGATGGAGTGGAAGCTGGAAGGTCTCCCAAGGATCCAAGCCAAGGCCAGCCCAGACTCCAAGGCCGGCGAGCGGTCTCTGCCCACTCAGTGGGAGCTGCAAGGGTGCAGGGAGCAGGCGGCAAGGCAGGGAAGCCACCCCCGGCTTAGGGCCTCCATCCCTGCTGCTGAGAAAGGCTGACACCGCCGTCCTCAAGCCTCCCCTATTGACCGATGGCCACGTCTCCATCTGTGCATGGCAGATACGTCCATGTCTCCATCAGTGACAAACTCGGTCGGCCACCCGGGCCCTCCACAAGCCCCCCTCCTCCCGGGAGCACCTGCTCAGGTGCTGTCTGCGCGAAGCTCTGGGGGGCTCCACCCTCAGGTGACCCTGGACGTTCTCTGCGGCTTCTGGTTGCAGGTGAGAAACAGCAAAGCCAGCGGCTACTGCCTGGACCAGGGAGCGGAGGACGGCGACCGGGCGATCCTCTACCCCTGCCACGGGATGTCCTCCCAGGTAGGAGCAGCAGCCACCCACGGAGCTCCCAAGGGGGGCACCCCAGGCCACCCGGACCCCACACCCTGGGGCAGAGGCATGGGGCCAGCCTGCTGGGGTGTTCTGATGCCACCAGGGCTGCATCCCAGGGCTTGGAGCAGCCTGAGGGCCCCTCTAGAAGAGGCCTCCCAGCCTGCCCCACCTGGAAGGCAGCAGAACGTGGTGCACTGAAAACAGCCTGGGCCGGGCGCAGCGGCTCACACCTGTCATCCCAGCATGATGGGCGGCCAAGCCAGAGTCTGCTTGATCACGTAAGCCCAGGAATTGAGACCAGTCTGGGCAGCGTGGCGAAACCATCCCCACCTGGGCGGGACTCCCCTGCAGTGCGGGCCCAGCCCCGTGGAATCGGCGGTCAGGGACTGGCCATAGTGAAGGTCCGAGCCATTCTGACCACAACCTCCGTAAAGAGCTGGGCATTTCTAGGCCCACGGGAATGCGGGTTCCGCTCACACACGGCGCTTTTCAGTGAGCTCTGCATGTCACCCAAAGTAAACCCGACTCCTGTCCTCCCTGAAACGAGTGGGGCCACGCTCTGAGTCTGAGCCCGTTCATGGCGTCTGTCAGGAGCCTGGCCCTGCGGAGCTTCTGGGCGCCGTCCAGCCGACATCCCCACGTGGGCCCTGCCCGGCAGGCCTCTCCCACCCACAACAGTGTTCCCAGGGTGGGAGGCTCCAAGGCAGCCGCTCAGGGCCCCGTTTGCAGCTCGCGGCAGCTCGCACAGCCTTTCTGTGCTTACCAGGGAGAGCCTGGGCTGGAGCACGGGCCATGGCACCCCCGGGCCTGGACGCTGCTCACACACAGCCCCGGTGGTCCTGTCCCCAGCTGGTGCGGTACAGCGCTGACGGCCTGCTGCAGCTGGGGCCTCTGGGCTCCACAGCCTTCTTGCCCGACTCCAAGTGTCTGGTGGATGACGGCAGGGGCCGCACGCCCACCCTGAGGAAGTGTGAGGATGTGGCAAGGCCCACACAGCGGCTGTGGGACTTCACCCAGGTCAGCCATTGGGGAAGGGGGGCCGTGGGGTTGGGACAGGGCCGCTGGGACCCCTGGGTGCCTCTGCCAGTAGAGCCAGCCCTCTAGGTGGGAGCTGGAGTGCCGCAGTGGGTGGTCAGGGGACGGGGCCTTGGATCAGCTGCTCCCTCAAGGGCCCCGATGCTCGCAGAGAGGGCAGGTGACTGGCCAGGGTCACACAGCCAGAGAGGGGCCGGGCTGGACAGTCTGATCATAGCCCTGCATCTGCCTCTTCCAGCCTCAGGTGGCCAGGGTAGAGGCAGGATTTAGGGAGGGGATGAGGTGTGATTCCAACCTGGGCTGCTCTGCAGGAACCATGGGAGATCCTCAAAGCTCCACTGACGTCAGCCCCTTCCTGGTCCCCGGGTGCTGCTGTGATGCTGGGTTTCCATTCGAGCTGCCCCAAGAATGAGCACGAGGGCTGAGAGCACGCAGCAGCCTCCCTGGGGTGGGGGTGGGGGACCCCGGCTGACTTGGTGTGACTGTCCCCACAGAGTGGCCCCATTGTGAGCCGGGCCACGGGCCGCTGCCTGGAGGTGGAGATGTCCAAAGACGCCAACTTCGGGCTCCGGCTGGTGGTGCAGAGGTGCTCGGGGCAGAAGTGGATGATCAGAAACTGGATCAAACACGCACGGCACTGACCCCGCCTCTGCCTGGACCCCCACGGACCTCGGGAAGGCGCTGGGCCAAGCCAGTGTCGCTGAGTGGCCGGGGTATGCCCAGCAGACACAGCAGGGCAGGGCTCTATGTGCGGCCAGGACAGCAGAGGCCAAGGGGCCGGGGTGTGGCTGAGTGACCAGGGTGTCAGCCACTGCAGCTGGAGTACAGCTCCTCCTAGGACAGGCGGCTCTACCCAAGGGAGGGCGTCTGGGGACAGTGACGCCGACTCAAACACGTGCCTTCTCCACGGTATCTCCTGGCCAGGCTGCTGGGACGGCCGCCGCCTCTGCATGTACCACAGCCCCCTACGCCCCACAGGGTGGCCAAGCCCCAGACCACGCGCCAGGCGGCGCCCCGGCGTCCTCCACCCACGGCCTCCCATGCTCCAAGCAGCCTCCCCCAGCCCTTGCAACCGCTCAGCCCTCCAACCGAGACCTAAGTCACACGTCACAACGCAGCTCATGGTCTGGTAAGAGGGGTGCTGGGGGACATGGACGGCGACAGACCTGCGGCTGTGTCCAGGAGGCTGGTGCGACTGCCTCAGCAGAGACCAAATAAAGAGGATTAGGCAGCAGCGCTGTGTGTGTCTTCCTTGGAGCTGAGCTGGGGGGTGGGGCCTGGGCCCTGCCACAGCCCAGCCCCTCGCCTGTTTTAATAAATACAGTTTTATTGGCGCCCAGCCATGCCCATTTGCTTACTATTGTCTGTGGCCACCGCTGTGGGGCTGTCGGCGCAGAGTTGAGCCATGGCCGCGTAGCTCACAAAGCCGCAGACGTGGACTCTGGCTGACGCCCGTGCTGGGATGTGGCCCGACAGGTGGCCTCACGTGTGCAGACAGACCATGAACTCAACACAGCCAGAATAATGGAGGAGAGCACGTCCCCTGCAGCCGCACATGGCAGCTGGAGGCCGTCGGCCTGAGAACTCACCCGAACAGAAAACCAAACCACATGTTCTTATTCATGGGAGCTGAACGCTGTGTGCACACGACACAGAGAGGGAACAGCAGACGCCAGGGACTCCAGAGGGGCGGGTGGGAGAAGGACGAGGACGAGGGCTGTAAACCACCTGTCGAGAGCCGCGTCCACTCCCTGGGTGAAGGGATCGTTAGAAGCCAAAACCTCAGCATCACGCTATATACCCACATAATAAACCCACACATGTATCCGTGAATCTAAAATTTAAAAAAAGCAGGCCCGGCACGGTGGCTCACGCCTATAATCCCAGCACTTTGGGAGGCTGAGGTGGGTGGATCAACTGAGGTCAGGAATTCGAGACCATCCCGGCTAACACGGTGAAATCCCATCTCTACTAAAAATACAAAAATTAGCCAGGTGTGGTGGGTGCACCTGTAATCCCAGCTACTCTGGAGGCTGAGGCAGGAGAATAGCTTGAACCCGGGAGGTGGAGGTTGCAGTGAGCCAAAATCACCCCACAGCACTCCAGCCTGGGCCACAGAGAGAGACTCCATCTCAAAGAAATAAAATGATAGGCAGGTACCAAATTTGGCAAGTCCAGGCTCCGAGTCTCCAGGGAGTGCGGACGCTGACCTGTTGTCACCAGTCGGAGTTCAGCCTGCAGGGACACTTCACATCCACTAGCCCTGGGGGAGGCGGTGGGGCCGCGCTTCACTGCTCTTTCCAAAGCCCGGGGTGGCGTGTTCCTCCCCCAGCACCCTGCCGCTGGGGTGCCCACCCACCACACGGCCCCTCTGCTCAACCCCTTCCTCTGGGACTCCCCGGTTGCTGCTTCCTGTTCCTGTAAGAAGCCCTGAGGGGTCCCAGTTCCTCTGTTCTCAGCAGAGAATTCTCCCAGCCCCAGCCAAGCCTCAGCCCTCTGCTAGTCCAGACCTTGCCAAAACTCTGTGGCAACACACGGGCAGTGAGTGGGGCCCCAAAAGTCAGTGGCTTGCCAGGGACCTCCCCCCCCCCCCCCGGCGACCCCCAGCCAGACTCATGGGACTCCAGAAGTTTCCCAGGCAAAGTCAGGATGTGCAGAGTCCCTTAGCTTGCAACGCGCAGTGCCTGTAGTTTAGACCAAGAGGATAGCAGGTGCAAACTTGGCTCGCTCACATTCCAATTCATTAGGCAAATTGACAGGCAAGTCAAAACTGGCTTGTTCGTAGCCCACACAGGATCCCACGTAAAACCTGACGCCTGGAAAATTACTCTGGAATCCTCAGTAGAACTCCCGCCCTCCAGAGAGTGAGCATTCCTCCTGCTGACGGAAGCCTAAGGCGGCCCCACCTCACCTGGCCCAGCCCCTCCTCCCTGGCACCAGGAGGAGTCCCAAGGGGAGTGTCTGGGGAGGCGGGTCCCTGCAGGGTGGCGGAGGTGAGGCACTGTCCACGCTATCCGGACAGGAGACTCTCCACAGGCGTGACCTCGACGTGGTGAACACTCTGCTTCACCAAAGACACCCCCAAGCATCCTTATTTCCCTGACTATTCCCCTCTGTTCTTACCTGCTTAAGTGGTCACACGCCTCTCAAGACCTGCCCCTGTTCCGGAGAAAGTGCCCATGGATCCTAAAGATCATTTAATCTAAAGAGCTCCCCACCCTCACACGGGTGGGCCAGAGCTGGAGACGTCCCAACGTCTGCTGCTGCCGCTGCACCTGCTGCCACACAGTGTCACTGTTGAAGACGGTCCCTGCGCAGCTGCGTGGCCAACACTTGGCCGTGGCCACCAGGACATCCTTGCTGGCCTAGACTCACGCCTGCCTCACAGGGTGCCCCACGTGGGGAGCAGCCATACCTGTTTAAGTCACAGTGACATGCTGATGTAGATCGGATGCTTGTCCCCTCCAAATTTCAGGTTGAAATTTGACCAACATGGAGGTGGTGCCTGCTGGGAGGTGTTTGGGTGGATCCCTCATGAACAGTCCAGTGCTGTCCTCATGGTAACTGACTCTAGTAGTTCCCAAGGGAGCTGGTTGTTAGAATGGTCCTGGCACCACCCTCCCTGCTCCCTCCCTCACCACGTCCCCTCTGCTCCAAGTAGAAGCTCCCTGAGGCCTTCCCAGAAGCAGATGCTAGTGCCAGGCTTCCTGCAGGCCTGTGGGCCAATTACACCCCTTTTCTTCATGAATTACCCCGTCTCAGATGTTCCTTTATATACAGAGCAAAATGCCAAACGGACAGAGATACGCACTTGCCCTGACCCCAGCACAGTCCCTGGGCTCAGAAAAACGTCAACGCCGTCCGTGGGCTGTGCCGTCCGTGGGCTGTGCCGTCCGTGGGCTGTGCCATCCATGGGCTGTGCCAAAGCCACTGTGATCCCCTAAACCCTTTGACACGTGTGGACACGTCCGTTCCTGTAAGGCACAATCACTCCTCATGGACTTCTCTGTCCTGGTTCGTAACCATGGGTCCTTGGTTGGGGTCACCCCAATTGTATTAGGTGGGATCCAACCAGTCAAACAAAGGGGATTTAATATGGAGGACCGATTGCCCAAGTGAGGGAAGAACCGAGGCTCTGACCAGGGGACGATGAGTCGGCCCAGGCTCACAACTGCCGAAACCCCTACCCACACCCACGGGCTGCAGGGCCTGGGAGCTCGGGCTCTGGCGGTCGGCAGGGGGCCTGCAGCAGCCAACTCCAAGCTCAGAGACGGCGGGCTGGTCACCTGAAATGGTCCATGGTGGACAGACAGACACCACAGCTGGCGATGCGACACGCCACGGCTGTGCTTCCAAGAGTTGGTGTCAGACACTGGCCAGCACACCCCCAACTCACTCTCCCAAGACCCCCAGACGCAGAGCATCTCCCCAGTCCGACAGACGCGACCGAGACACAGGGCACCTCCCCAGTCCAACGGACGCGACCGACAGGACGCACAAGAGATCCCTTTCAGAGTAAGGTCTACGGAAATGCCAGTTCCTGTCCCAGATCTTCAGAAAAACTGTGGCCATTCTCTTCTCCTAAGAGGAGGAGGAGGAGCAGGAGGGAGGAGGAAGGATGGAGGAGGACGAGGGAGGGAGGAAGATGTTTAAATAAGGGTGAAATTTTAATCGCATTTATTTCTTCAAATACCTTAGGTAGTACTGAGCACTCCTGTGCCCATTAAAGAGAAACAGAGGCTCGGAGGAATAAAACGACTCTGCACAAGACACACCGTCACACAGGCAAACCCGGGGGTCCCACCCAGATCCATGTGACCCCAAACCTGCGACCTTCCACCCTGCCTGGCTGCCCAGTATTTTTTTCTTTTTAAACAGTCATGTTCTAAATGGCAAGGATACGAACAAATAGAATTTAATAAAACTTAATAGCAGGCCTGCTTCTCATATTGATTCAATTAAAATCTGGCTCTGCAGCAGATTCAGAAAAATCCATGTCGTCTGTTTGACACGGTTCATTGGCACCTGACAAGCAGGGCTCGGAGCGGCCGTTACGGGAGCAGGCACTCCCCTAGCCCGATGACCGGGGCTCGGAGCGGCCATTATGGGAGCAGGCACTCCTGGTGGAAGCAGTGAACAAACACATCATTCTTCTCCTTTCTTTGCTCTTGATAGAGATCATGGGCGCCCGAATTTAATTTTGCCTCTAATAAAAATGCCCATCGCCTGATGAGTCTCATTTATGGCTCAGACCGACTTCAAGAGTGGGTCCCACAGGAAGCAGCGTGCAGGGGGGTCTGTCCCCAGGGCGGGGCAGCCTTGAAGGGCCCCAGCAGGGGTGCAGGCCAGGCTGGTGTTGACCAGGGGCCCAACCATACAGAGCGTGGGCGTCTCCCAAGCACCCCATCTTCATCACAGGCAAGTTTAGCTCTGATCGAAGCAAGGGGAAGGTGAAGGGCAGACTCCAGGGTGGGGTCCCCTCTGAGGGGGCTGCAGGGACAGCTCTGGGGTCTGCAGAGAGGGGCAGCAGCAGACACACCTGGGCGCCCTCTCCTCGCTGGGCAGCTTTGGGGAAATTACTTTCTCCTTCTGAACTGTGTTTAATTCAAACAAGGAAGAAATAATACGGGCTCCGAAGCTTTGCTTTGAGGATTAGGAAGAAAACACATCATAGCTGTTACGTTCTTGGGTGGTTTTGATTTTTATTTGCTTCTTGTATTTCCTAAATTTTCTGCAAAGAAATGTGTCTGCAATGAAGGATAATTGGCTCTTTTGTTTATTAACATTCATTTGACACCCACTGCACAGCAGGCGCTCTCCCTCACAGCAGCGGCCCGTTCCCGAGCGGTGCCCGGCTTCCCGCCCCAAGACACAAGGAGGGCTTCTAGAGGAATCACCGTTCACCGTTCACTGCTGTCCGGCAACCAGGCCCCGTGCTGGAGCTCACTGGCTGGCCCACAGGCCGCATCTCACACCACGTCCTCCCCACCTGCCAGGCACTGGCTCACCAGCCTGCTGGGCCTGTGACTGCCCCAGTCCCAGTCACAAGGTCCTCCCATCTTTGTGCCCAGTGCTGCCGTAACACAGAACCAGAGCAGGCCGCTTCAGACAGCAGAACTGATTCCCTCACAGTCCCAGGAACAGAGTCCAAGGCCCAGGTACCGGCCTGGCTCCCCCTGAGGGCTCCAGGGCTCCTCCCGCCCCCTCCCTTGCTGGGCCTGACCCCTTCTCTGCTGCCAGTGGCCTGTTCCCCGCCCCACCCCCATGTGTCTCCTCCACGCCGCATCCTCAGGTCACCCAACAGGGACACCAGCCTCGGATTCAGGGCCCCTCATCTTAATGTTCCATCGGCTAAGGCCTTCTCTTTAAATAGGTCTCATTCGAGGGCTCTGGGTGGACACGAATTTTGGAGAGACAGCCCATGACCTTCTCCTATTGCCCAAATAGGCCCAGAAACTTCCCGGGTTCTTTGAGGAGCAGAGCTGCGCTGAGGTCTGTGGGGAAAAGAGAAAGGCTGACCTGCCCCGCTGGACACGTGTGTCCCCGAGCCCCGAAGTCCATGTCAGAACGGCCCCTCGACATGTGCGTGGCCAACAAGCACACAGAAAAGGCGCAACATCAGCAGGTACCGCGGGCTGCAGAGGAAAGCCACGGCGGCCGGACTGGCTAACGCACCCACTGGCACACGGGTGAGCCTCGGGCACCCCTCACGCCCACCCACCGCTGGCAGGAGCGTGAGAGGCTACAGGCACTTGGAGCCACCATGGGCCACCCCCTCTCTAGAAAGCTCACAGCTCCCCGGCCCGGCAATCCCACACCTGGATTCACCCAAGGGGCATGAAGACACGTCCCCAAAGACAGTAAAATACTCACAGCGGCTTTATTCACACTAGTCCAGAGCTGCAAGCAGCGCAGATGCCCCGCCAGTGAGGGGCAGCCTCGGCGGGGCCTGTGCCTGAAACGGCTCTTGGCGGAGAGGAGGAGCGGCAGGCAGGAGAGGGCCTGAGGGACCAGGACGCAGGGAGCCGGCCCGGGCAAGCGCACACGGTGCCCTCGGAACCCGCACAGCCGGTCACCCACGCCCAGCGGGGCCAGAGCCGAGGCTGCCTGGGGCCGTGTGAGCTGAGCAGAGGGCACAGGTTCTGTCTGCATTTTCTTTGCAACGTCCTGGGAATCTAAAAGTGCGTCAAAGCAAAAGGTGTTTTGCTTTTCGTTGTTGGTGGTTGTACTTTAAGTTCGAGGGTACCCGTGCACACGTGCAGGTCTGTTACCGGCGTACACCGGCTTCCGCCGTGCTGTGCAGACAGGCGCTGCCCGCGGCCAGGAGAGGCGCTGGGGAGGGCGGGGCGATCGGCGCGGAGGGCGGTGGAGACGCTGCTGGAACAATCAATCATCACAACCCGCGGAAGTGCCCCGGGAGGCGGCGCCGCCCATCGCGTGGAACCTGCGCGCAATGATTTAAAAGCGAAAAGGGCGTCTCCAGGCCCTGCCCTCGACTCCTCCATCGCTCCGGCCACGGCCACGGAAGGACGGGCCCAGCCCCGACTTCCCCCGCGAAGCAGCCCCCACTGCCGATCTCTGCCCCGCCCCCACCACACCTCGCCCCCCACACTGTGCCAGGCAGTTCCCTCCGAGCCCCACTGGGGCAGCATCTACACCGCACACACCACAAACAAGCCAGAGAACTGCACCTACACCTGACACATCGTAACACCAGGCACAGAACAGCGTCCACACTGCACACACCCCAAGGGAGCTGTGTCTACACTGCAGACGTCGGCCCGAGCACACACGTCTTCATGCAGGCTCAGCAGAGGGGGAAAAACACGTCCCCGAGGGTGGAAGAGTCGTGGCCAGCAGACGGACAGATGGACGGACGGATGGACAGACACGGGCGAACAGGCAGCCCAGGCGTGAGCTGAGCTGGTCAAATGGGCCAGGACCCGGGTCCGTGTGCCCTTCACAGTCAGGATGATGGAATCCCATGGAATATGAAAAATGCTGGGAGACAGACCCCAGGGGCACAGCCCCTCACCAGGCAGGGAGGCCTCGAGAGAAGCACAGCTCCGGGTGCCCCCACGCCGGGCAGGGAGGGACCCCACCTGCACCCCACCAGGCAGGGAGGCCTCGAGAGAGAAGCACAGCTCCAGGTGCCCCCACGCCGGGCAGGGAGGGACCCCACCCGTGCCCTCAGGCCGTGCTCTAGATGGGGACAGGGTGAGCTGAAGAATTGATTTCATCTCTGGAATAAAATGGAATGATGGGTTTGTGTGAAATCAGGACAGAGCTGGGGAGGTGATGGAGCGGGGATGGGAAGAGGCCAGAGCAGACGGCTCATTCCCCGGAAACAGCCTCTCCTGGCCCGGCTTAGTCACTGAGGGCAGCTTCTCTGTGCACGGAGCCTGGCTGCCCGGTGAGCAGCACCACCCTCCCTCCCTCCCTCCCTCCCTCCCTCCTCCCTCCTCCCTCCCTCCTCCCTCCCTCCTCCTCCTCCTCTCCCTCCCCCAATTTTTCATCCCCCCTTCATCCTCATCTCCCCCATCCCTGCCCCCCACCCCCAGCCTAACATGGCACTGGCCTTTAGTGTCTCAGAACACAGAGCAGTTGCTGGGCAGAATCCCACGTGCCACGATGGATCCACACACAACACATGAAATAAACCACCGGAAATGCAGCAGGTTAAAGCAGCACTAGGCTCCTGGTCCTCACAATTCTATGGGTCCACGGGGGCTCCCTGGGCTGGCTCATGGGGTCACCGTGATCACAGCAGGGCTGGCCAGGCTGGGCAGCAGACGGCTCCTTGCAGCTGGCAGGTGGGTCTGGCCATCGCTGTGGCCGGGGCTGTCCTCCGCACGGCCTCCTGACTTAGTTTTCTGTTTCTGATGAGCCCCGTACCTAGTGGCTCAGAGCAAAGCCAGTTCATCCCCTCGCAGCTTCCATGGCCAGGAGTCAGCCATGGCGTGGGTGGATGTGCCACTCAGGGCTCACAGGCTGGAGTCCAGGTGCCAGCAGGGCAGGTGCTGTTCCGCAGGCTCTGGAGAAGAACCCGCCTGCATGCTCATGGGGGGCCTGCAGCGGCAGGGCTGAGCTCCCGGCCTCCTTGCGGATTGTCAGCCGGGACCCCTCTCGGCTCCTGAAGGCTTCCGGCATCTTCCCCTCAAGAGCCCTTCGCATCTTCCAACCAGAAACAGCATGGCCAATTCTCCTGGCTCCGAAGGGCTAGTGAGTAGGCAGGCCACCCCGATGACCCCCGCTTGGAGTTAAACTGTGCCACACGGGGCACGTCCTCAGGTTCCAGGGCTCCTGTGGAGAAATTCCGCACCCACCCTCCCCTTCCTGTAGGTCAGGCCCGTTCCTTCCGCAGTAGGTGCGGGGCAGTGTTTCAGGAGAGCCACGGCCTAGCGGAGAGGCTAAGGTCTTAAGGCCCCACACCCCTTCTAGCACATTCTACCGGCCACAGCAAATCAAAGGCCGCTGAGACCCAGGGCCTAGGGACACAGACCCATCCTGGGAGGGGAGGTGCCGCCCAGTCACAGTCCCACCAATGCATGGACACAGAGGAGAATCGCCAGGGCCCGGGGTCGGAGAGTCCAGCAGCCCACCCTCGGCCCCAGCGAGTCCCTTCCCCTCTCATAAAACCGCATCCTCGCCGGGCGCGGTGGCTCACGCCTGTAATCTCTGCACTTTGGGAGGCCGAGGCGGGCGGATCATGAGGTCAGGAGATCGAGACCATCCTGGCTAACACGGTGAAACCCCGTCTCTACTAAAATACAAAAAATTAGCCGGGCGCGGTGGCGGGTGCCTGTAGTCCCAGCTACTCGGGAGGCTGAGGCAGGAGAATGGCGTGAACCCAGGAGGCAGAGCTTGCAGTGAGCCGAGATCGCGCCACTGCACTCCAGCCTCGGCGACAGAGTGAGACTCCGTCTCAAAAAAAAAAAAAAAAAAAAACCGCATCCTCCCCTCCCGAGACCACTGGAGCCCCATCTGATTGGCGTCAAGACCAAAGCTCAGCAGAGTGTGGTTCATGTTGGGTGGCTCCAAAAAACAAACCCACCAATCAGAGTCCATGTTTCTGTGACCGGCGGCGGGTGCAGATGCAGAGGAGGCTTCTCAGTGCAGTTCCTCCTCATCTAGGAACCTGCCACCCCACTCAAGCCCGACATAGCCTGGGACAGCCAGGACAGCCACGGTGGGGGCAAGACGAGGCACACTGACATCCCGAGACCCCTGGGGCCTGTCGTTCAAAACTGGGATCATTTCTCCCTTCATGGGCACAGTTCAGTGAGAGCTGACTTTTCCCCTTTCTAACCTCAGAACGTGGCCTTCCTGGGGGTGTCTGGCGGGTGGTCCCGATGTCCCCACAGAAACAAAAGCGGCCCCCTGGGCGGTGCTCACACCTCTGTCTCTCTGTCCGGCTTTGGGGGCTGCAGGAAGCCAGAGGTCCTGTTCTCAGCAGCAAAGCCGACGCCAGGGCTCAGCTGACCACAGCCCTCCCTCCCTCCCTCCCTCCTGCCAACTCCGAAGTGGCTCAGAGGGAGGTCGGAAGCCGTGAAGGGAACGAGGATAACTGACTGGGTCTGACCCAATGAAGACACGGTGACTGGGGACTTGCTACATATTCAAAAGAAACAAAATAACACAGCAGCTCTTCAGATGTGTAAGAAAAGGAGGGAGGGAGGGAGGAAGGAAAGAAGAAAAAAAAGAAAAGAAGGGAGGGAGGAAGGGAGAGAGAAGGAAAAGAAAGAGAAAGAAAAGAGAGGAAGCAGAGGTTGCCGACAAGACCTTCCATTCCGGGAGGAAACACAGCCCCAGGAATAGAAGAGTGCTTCCGCAGGCACCTTCCACTTCAGAAGAATCGAAGCCGGTAAACTTTTATCAGAATGAAATGAAAACGACCCATCACAGCGTTGAATAAACGAAAGAACGCTCCAAAAACACTAATATAAAACTAACGAGAAAACCCAAAGGGGCGGAAACCAGAGTAAGCGCAGCTGAACACTGAGCTGCCGTCAAAGAAAAAATGCTTGTGGCGGGGGCACTGATTCGAGATTTTTTTCAGTTTTTGACACACGGTCTTGCTGTGTCACCCAGGCTGGAATGTGGGGCACATTCTCAGCTCCCTGCACCCTTGACCTCCTGGGCTCAGGTGATCCTCCCACCTGAGCCTCCCAAGTAGCTGGGACCACAGGTGCATGCCACCATGCTGGGCTCGTGTGTTTTGGAGAGATTGGGTCTCACTGTGTTTCCTGGGCCGGTCTCACACTCCTGGGCTTGACCACTCCACCTGCCTCACCCTCCCAAAGTGCTAGGATTACAGGCATGAGCCACAACACCCAGCCAAAAATTTTTTTAATACATAGGGTGAAGCAACAGAAAAAAACGATAATGAATTATTCAGAATACACACAAAGATAAGTCCACACAGGTAGAATAAGTGCCCCTAAGAAAGAAAATTTCCAAAGTAAAACAGGAGAGCTATTTAAAGCTATCATACAAAAAAATTCACCCGACATGAAAGAAGGATTAATCTGTACATTGTGGGGAAATCAGAGATCAGACTGTTACTGTGTCTATATAGAAAAAAGTAGACATAAGAGACTCCATTTTGTTCTGTATTTGAGATGCTGTTAATCTGTGACCCTACCCCCAACCCTGTCCTTGCAAGAGACGTGTGCTGTGGTGACTCAAGGTCTAATGGATTTGGGGCTGTGCAGGGTGTGCTTTGTTAAACAAGTGCCTGAAGGCAGCTTGCTGGTTAAAAGTCATCACCATTCTCTTAATCTCAAGTACCCAGGGACACATACACTGCCGAAGGTCGCAGGGACCTCTGCCTAGGAAAGCTAGGTATTGTCCAAGGTTTTTCCCCGTGATAGTCTGAATATGGCCTCGTGGGAAGGGAAAGACCTGATCATCCCCCAGCCTGACACCCGTGAAGGGTCTGTGCTGAGGAGGACCAGTACAAGAGGAAAGAAGGCTTCTTGGCAGTTGAGATAGAGAAAAGCATCTGTCTCCTGCCCGTCCCTGGGCAATGGAACATCTCGGTGTAAAACCCGATTGTACATGTTCTGTTTACTGAGAAAGGAGAAAACCGCCTTAGGGCTGAAGGTGGGACGTGCTAGCGCAATGCTGCTCTTTATGCACTAAAAAGATTTATGGAGATGTTTGCATATGCATACCAAGGCACAGCACTTTTCCTTAAACTTGTGTCACAGAGATCTTTATTCATATGTCTTACTGCTGACCTTCTCCCTACGATGATCCTATTATCCTGCCACCTCCCTTTTTCTAAGATGGTAAAGATAATGATCAATACATACTGAGGGAGCTCAGAGACTGGTGCCGGCGTGGGTCCTCTGTACGCTGAGCATCGGTCCCCTGGGCCCACTTTTTCTTTCTCTATACTTTGTCTCTGTGTCTCATTTCTTTTCTCAAGTCTCTCGTTCCACCTAACGAGAAACGCCCACAGGTGTGGAGGGCAGGCCACCCCTTCGGTACATTGAAATAGTAGACTGTGTTTCAGGAAGAGATGACATAGAACTTTATATTGGCACGTGATCCAGGTGGAATAAATAGAGCCAGACCCTGACCAGAGGGAAGTCAGCCCCAGGCCACGCCAATGCTTGATGTCAGACGTCAATGGGAGGGTCTCCTGCTCCTGGGAAGACAGAGCAGAGGTCTGTTCCCTATTCAGCCCACTAAGTATGGCAGAAAACTCTGTATGAGAAAGCACAGGACTCTGCCAGGTGGAGAGAAGAAAGCAGGCTGGCCAGGGACCTCAGGACCCAAAGGATGACGTGGTGGTGAGGGCCTTGGATTTTCTTTTTGCTTCTTTGATCCCACACTGGGACCGAAGCAGCTGGTAATGCAGAAACAACAGGGAGCACAACATAAAAATTTAAAAGCTCCAGCACGAGCCTAATCAAATCAATCATCACAGCTCCCACCTCAAGAAACTACAGAAGAACAAAATCAACCCAACGCAAGCAGACAGAAGGGAAGAAAAAATGACGGAAATCACCGAAAGCAAAGCAGAGAAACAACACAGAAAGTCAAAGAGCTGGTTTCTTTAAAAATATTTAAAAGGGTGAACCTCTAGCAAAAATGACCAAAAAAAAAAAAAAAAAAAAAAAAAAAAAAAATCACAAGTATCAGGAATGAAGGAGACCCTACTACCAACCCCACAGATATACACGTGAGAAGAACAAGGGCAGCTGGGCACGGTGGCTCACGCCTGTGATCCCAGCACTCTGGGAGGCTGAAACGGGAGGATCACTTCAGTCCAGGAGTTTGAGACCAGCCTGGGCAGCATAAGGAGACCCTTTCTCTACTAAAAAGAGTTTAAAAATTAGCCACGTGGTACCTGTCTGTAGTCTCAGCTACTTTGGAGGCTGAGGTAGGAGGATCACTTAAGCCCAGGAGATTGAGGCTGCAGTGAGCTATGATTGCACCACTGCCCTCTCCAGCCTGGGTGACAGAGTGAGACCCTATTTTTTTTAAAAAAAGAATAAGGAAATAGTTGACAACCTAGTTGAAATAAACCAATTCCTCAGAAAACACAGCATACCACAACCTACCCAACATGAAATAGTGTGACTATCCCTGTAACTATGAAGGAAATGTAATACATAATTATAAAACTCCTAATAAAGGAATCTCCAAGCCCAGATTGTGTGGCAAATTTTACCACACTTTTAAATACACATTTAGCCCAATTCTATGCAACTCTTCCAGCAAACAGAAAAGTAGGGAACATGTTCTAGTTCATTTTATGGATTAATAGTTCCCAGATACCAAAACTAGATAAAAATAGTACCAAAAAAAAAATAGACCAGTATCTCTTATGAATATAGATGCAAAAATCCTTAATAAAATATTAGCAAATTCTACAATATATGGAAAGAATCATATGCCACATACAAGTGGCGTTTAACCCAGGGACACAAGTCTTGTTCATTTTTTTTTTTTTTTTTTTTTGAGACAGAGTCTTGCTCTGTCGCCCAGGCTGGAGTGCAGTGGTGCGATCTCGGCTCACTGCAAGCTCCACCTCCCGGGTTCATGGCATTCTCCTGCCTCAGCCTCCTGAGTAGCTGGGACTACAGGCGCCCACCACTGCACCCGGCTAATTTTTTTTGTATTTTTTTAGTAAAGACGGGGTTTCACCGTGGTCTCAATCTCCTGACCTTGTGATCCACCCACCTCGGCCTCCCAAAGTGCTGGGATTACAGGCGTGAGCCACCGCGCCCGGCTTGTTCAATTATTTTTAAATCTGTCAATATAATCCACAATTCTAACAGGCTCAAGAAAAAAAAAATCACACAATCTCACAGAAAAAAAGCATGTGGTAAAATTCAACATGGATTCATGACCAAAACTCTCAGAAGAAACAGAGGTGCTTCCCCAGCTCGATGAGGAGCACGGACAAAACACCCACGGCTGGCATCGCACTCAACGGTGAGAGAAGAACGCTTTCCACCAGACGGGAGCATAGCCAGGGGGAGTGTGCACCACGCCGTCTCAGCCCAGCACTGCATCTCTCATCACCAGCGCCACGACGCCAGGAAAGAGAAGCAAAGGCAGCCGGCTGGAAAGGAGAAAGTGGCACCGTGTGACACTGACACTCAGCCCTCACGCTGGCTCGGTGAGGAGCACCAGCCAAGAACATTCTGACCAGAACGACTCTCGGGACACTCGTGGGATAGGAAAGACTCTCAGAGGCTGGAAGTTGTGGTGACAAGAGCTTGAAGCCACCAGGGGCTGCCACACAGGCCCAAACGTGGAGCCAAACCAGAGAAAGAAGAGCTGGCCGTTTGAGCCCTGGATCAAGCCACACCTGAAGGCAGTTACCAACAGGAGTCAACACACTCCCGACTGCCCCAATCAGTTTTGGTTTGTTTTTCTATCACTAGCAACCCAATGACTCCTAAGTAACATAAAGGGGGACGGTTTTGTGTTTGGAGGAAAAGTGAGACCTGGGGTGACGTTTTCTGTTGTTAGGATGGGAGATTTGAGCTTTTTGTCAGCTAAAAGGGAGCAGTGCGTGGGAGAGGCAGATCCAAGGGAACCCAGGGAAAGGAGAAACTGCAGCCACAGAGAGTGAGAGGAGGAGAAGAACACCAGGGAGATGCAGGGACGCCCAGCCCCACTCCTGTTCATCTGACAGTCACGCAGTTCCACGCACCGTACACCGGAGGACAGCCACGCGGCTCCACGCACCGTACACCCGAGGACAGCCACGCGGCTCCACGCACCGTACACACCAGGACAGCCAGGCGGCTCCACGCACCGTACACCCGAGGACAGCCACGCGGCTCCACGCACCATACACTCGAGGACAGCCATGCGGCTCCACGCATTCATTCCCCAGGCACTCATCGAAGGCACACTGTACACCTGTGCCACCCTTAGCTCCTTCCCCAGAATTTCCCATCGTGAGCCCCTCTCCCACCAGCACCCTGGGCCACTGCCACCTTCTCCAGAAATACTCAACTGTTGAGAGCAGAGTCAACCGACTTCCCACCCGCATGGACCCTGCAGAACCCACGTACCTGGGAGTGCTCAGAGTCAAGGCTCTCCTCCTGCCGCCCAGGGGCAGAGGGTCAGCGGCCACAGCTGCCTCCACCAGCACATGTTCAACCATGCAACACACGCCACACATGCAACACACGATACACACACCACTCAACGTGACACATGCTACACACACAACACACACATGCCACACACATTCAACCACGTGACACCATGACACACACAATACACACACCACACATTCAACCATACAAAACACATGTATGCAATACACCACACATGAAACATATCACACAAGCCACACAGCCACACAAGGCTCACACAGCACACTGCACACTCTCCAGCCCTCCTGCCCACCCAGGGGCGCCACAGCTGCGGTGCTGTCCCAGCCACACCTGGGCAGGTGGGAAGGTCAAGGTCAGCCCCCCGGGGCTCCCAGGCCTGAAGGGTGCAGGGACAGGAGGAGCGGAGGTGCAGGCACCGCGGCCAGGCTGTCAGAGGCGGCCCCATCACTGGGGCAGGGACAGACGTCACCAGAGGCAGGAAAAGAGCCTGGCAGGCACACGAGGTGGCAACAGTGAAGGGACACACCCATGCCGGCGGCCTTGTCCTCACACCCTCCAGTCACCGCCAGCCAAGGGGGCCGCTATGCAGGGGCTTGGAAGGGCAGCGACCCCAGCACCCAGCGCTCACCGCCCGCCTCCTCCACACCCTCCAGCAGCCGAGGCTGACGGCTGCCGCCAGCATGTGAGAGCGTGTGCCGTCTGCTGCGTGTGTGTGCTGAGCTGTGCAGGGTGTGAGTGAACGTGTGCTGGGTGTGTACATGTGTTGAGTGTACTGCATGTGTGTGTACTGTGTGTGTGTGCTATATGAGTTGTGCGGGGTGTAAGCCTGTGCTGAGTGCATGCTGTGTGAGCTGTGCTAGGTGCATGTGCTGGGTGTGTGTGTGCGCGCGCTGTGTGTGTGCTGTGAGTTGTGTGGGGTGTGTGAACTGTGTGTGCTGTGTGAGTTGTGTGGGGTGTGTGTGCTGAGTGTGAGAGTTGTGTGGGGTGTGGGGTATGTGAACTGTGTCTGTGTGCTCTGTGAGTCGTGCTGGGTGTGTGTGCTGTGTGAGTTTGTGCTGGGTGTGTGTACTGAGTTGTGTGTGTGTTGTGTGAATTGTGCAGGATGTGTGTACGTGCTGTGCTGGGTGTGAGCGTGCACCGAATGAGTGTGCCACTTTAGTTGTGCAGGGTGAGTGTGCGAGCATGTGTGCTATGTGTGCACTGGCGATGGGAGAGTATGTGAGGTGTGTCAGGGAGTTGTTGCATGTTGCTGAGTGTGTAAAAGGCACAAAGACGAAGATGGTGTACAACATGAGGACTCGGCGTGGCCGTCGGGAATGGGGCAGGTCCCTCCCCCAGCTCTCCCCTTGGGGCCAACACCTGCCCTCCCTGGAGCCCACGCTCCCTGCAAACCTGGCAGTGCCCAACACGAGACCTTTCAGGGCCGTGGTGTCCACATGCACCCAACAGACACCCCCAAAGCCCCACAGAATGCAGGGGCACCCGTGGGCCGGAACGAGTGTGCACCCCGAGACCCACAGGCCCTCCCCGCAGTGAGGAAGCCTCCCGCGGTGGCCGTGACGGAGACACGCGGAGCTGCAAGTCTGCTGAGTCCTTCTCTGTTTCAGCAGCTGCGCTGGCTTCATTTCTGTTTCCATTTTTTAATTGTGTGAAATTATATGTATTATAATACATGTCATATGCATTTTATGCAGATATTGAACACATATAATCATACATATTAATTTCATCTAATAACAGAAAACTCACCATCGTAACATTTGTAAGTGCACAGTTTAGCAGCATTAAGAGCAGTCATATCTCTGTGCAGCCGAAATCCCACCCCCGCCCCCAGAAACTGTCACCTTCCAAACTCAGGCTTTGTCCCCATGAAACACGAGCTCCCCAGCCCTGGGAGGGTCTGTTTCCTGGCTGGTAGACAGCCACCTTCTCACCGTGCCTCACATGACCAAGAGAGCGAGAGGTGTGTGTGTGCATGGATGTATGTGTGCATGTGTATGTGCATGGATGTGTGCACATGTGTACATGGATTGTGTGAATGCATGGATGTGTGAGTGTGTGCATGAACGTGTGTGTGCATGGTGTGTATGTGTGCACGGTGTGTATGTGTGCACACGCGTGAGCGTATGTTTGCAGCCCTAATCTCAAGGAAGGACTCGAGCTGGGGCAGCCTTGATGAGGAGCAGCTCCTCCTTCCATTGACCTGCAGGTGACCCCCCCAGGGGCTTGAACTCTCACCTATTCCCTGCAGCAGGTGGTGGATGACAGAGAAGGAAGGGCCTGCCCTGCCAGCCCCACTCCCAGGCCCTGCTGTGCCAGTCAGTTCCAGCCAGTCCTGAAGAGCCTGGCCAGGCCCCCAGCTCACATAGACATGTCTCTGCAGATACACAACCTTTGCCCACCAAAGCCACTGAGGCCACCCACCATGGACAGAGCTTCCTTCTCCCTGCCCTTTCCTGAGCTGTGAGCATCCTGTGGGCCACTGCACAGGCAACTCTAACAACCAGTTAAGCAAAGAGTAAGCTGCAGGCATGGGTGGATCCAGCTGCTTTGCCTTCTGTCCCCAGTTCCTCCCTGGGGGCCCTGTACCCAAGGGGACATCTCTGCAGGACTGTTCAGCAACTGTGGCTCTGCTGGGACCGCCATTAGCAATAACGGCAGCTACCTGGATTGGGGCAGGCTGTGCCCTGCTTTGTGTGCACCTTCTCATTCATTCTCACACCAACCCTGTTAACAGATAAGGAAACTGAGGCCAGAGAGGTAAAGCGCCGGCCCCAAGCCCACAGCAAGGACCTAGAGCAGCCGAGATTCGCGCTGACACTGGCCACAGCCACACAGCAAGGTGTCGGCCACAGTACACTGAGCTGGAAATGTGCTGTCCTTTGTGGTGGTAAGAGGGACTGGAGCTCGTGCCCTGGGTCTGACACGTTACCTGAAGCCAAGAACTCGGCAGAGCTTCCTGCTTGGTGCTCTGGCTGCGCTGGCGCAGCAAGAAGAGTAGAAATCCGAGAATACCCATGGCACATCAGTAACTTTGGGGGTGGGAGGCTCGCCAGGGCACACGAATGGCACGAATGTTAAGCTGAAAACAAGTCCATGATATGTCCCTAAACAAGCAACAGCTCTCAGAATGGTATTTACACACAACAGCACGGGCGCAACTCAGAGACACGGACGACACTCGCTGAGTGAGAGAAGCCAGGCATGGAACTCAGGGTGGCAACCACACAAGATGCCAGACACGGAACGCAGGCTGCAGCCACGGGAGAAGCCAGACACGGAACGCAGGCTGCAGCCACGGGAGAAGCCAGACACGGAACGCAGGAGAGGCAGGCGCGGCCCAGGGTGCAGGCCCACATGGTCCTGGGCTGAACGCTGCCCTCTGCGTAGATGGAAACGTCTGGCTCCCCGGGCAGGGGCTGCCTGTGGCTGCTTTTGTCAGACTCGCCACTCTACACGTGTAAAGTGGGTGTGTCTCCGAGCAGGGAACAGTGTTGCTTCGGTGGTTCTCTCACCAAAACTGGATTCCCTGAATTTAATCACAGGGAAACGTCACAAACCCAGATTGAGAGGCGTTCGGCAGCACAGCTGGTCACACCCTTCGACTGGCCAGCGGGTACATCTGTGGCCCTAAATCTCAAGGGAGAACCCGACCTGGGGTCATACAATCCCAAGGTCACGAAAGGGAGGGGCAGCCGTGGCCCCACGTTTGAGAGGAGCAGGTAGCAGGAGAACCACAGGCCACAGATCAAGGAACAGGAAATGTTCTCAGGGACAGCTGGGGACATCTGCATTATTTCTCGACTTGGGCCAGCCGGAAATGATTTCAGAAACGAAAAATGTCAGAAACCAACACTTTCCAGGGGTCTCGTTCTGTTGCCCAGGCTGGAGTGTGGGGGAGGGGGAGAAGGAGGCGGGCTCTGAGCTCAGTACAGCCTCATACTCCTGGGCTCCTGACCCTCCCATCACACCCTCCCCGAGTCACTGGGACCACCGTGCCCAGCTAATTTTTAAATTGTTTTTGTTGCCATGTTGCCCAGCCTGGTCTCGAGCTCCTGGCCTCAAATGCTCCTCCCACTTTGGCTCCCAAAGAGCTGGGATTACAGGCGTGAGCCACTGTGCCTGGCAGAAAAAATGCTTTTTTAAATGCACATTTTATTGTACATAAATCGTACCTCAATAAAGGTAATTTTTGCCTTTAGAGTATATAAACTATAATTCTACCTAGTAAATATGTATTTGCATATGCATGTAAAAAGGTTTGAAATAAACATACCTAAATACCACAGTGATTACGTATCACTAGTGAGTTTACAAAGACTTTTTTCATGCCTTAATTTTGCTTTTCTGTTTCATCTGTAATAAGAAAATATTCTTCCATTTTTTCAGTTACAATTGTAAATAGTAATTATACATCACAACTACGTTATTCATTTTAATAAAGTTGTAATTAGTTATAAATTCTATAGTTTTTCTAAAACAAGAAAATATTCTTACTTTAGAAAAAATAAAACATTCTTATTTTAAAAGAAATAAGAAAATAGTCTCTTTTCTTATTTCTATAGCCCTTCTATAAAGGGAGGAGTGGAGTGGGGCCCAGGGGTCTCTTCCTGGCTGAGGGACCCTTGGAGCAAGGTGGTCAGCTGTGGGTCACCAAGGACACCGGCCAGGCAAGGGGTCTGGGTGCAGCCCCTCCTGGGCCCGTCAGGCCGTGGCTCTGACTCAGGGCGTGGCCGCCTCCTCTCAGAGCCGAGGGGCTCCGGGAATAGACCAAGCAAGCAGCCACCCACAGAACCCATCAGCCCATCCCTTTCCTCTCAGGCAAGTGGGCACAGACCCCAGGACCCTGAGGTGCCGCTCAAAGGTGAGCCCATCAGTCTTGCGCTGAGCCCGTGACAAGCTGAAAGCTGCCAGTCTCAGCTCCAGGCTGTCCCTGCTGTGTCTGCACAGGCCACGGCACTTCCAGTCACTCCCCACCGCCTCCCTCTAATTTAATTTCCTGTGAATCCCCAGAAAATGAGTTGTAATTGCTCTAGGAAACGTCATCCATCCTTACAATAAGAGCAAGTTTTATGTCTGCCCCCAGCCAGTCTCTGGGCAGAGCGACGCCTGAGCAAACCCTCTCCACCAAGCCTCGGTCCCTGCGGCAGAGGCCCTGTCCTCGGACCAGCGATGTGGGGGAGAGGGCCATGATGGGGTGCTTTGGAGCCAGAACCCCGCCAGAGCCTGCAAAAGCAGAGATTGCAGGCCCGCCCCGGAGCTTCTGAGCCAGAAGGGCCCCAGAACTAGCATCCCTAACAGGCTCCCGGGGGCTGCTGCTGTGCTCTGGGGACCCCACTTTGAGAACCAGCTGTCTAGAGCACCCCCAGCTTCTAGAAGCTCCCACCCCGGGCCTTGAGCTCCCAGGAGGAGGCCCCTCCTTTTGCCTGGTCTTGGTTTCAGAGAGTCCCGTGTGTCAGCCACCCCATCTCCAGAGCATTATCAGGGTCCCCGCAGCTGCCTCTGACTTCACCCCTGCGGCCCCGTCCCACTCGCCTCCCCTCTGCCTGCCGGGTCCCCAGCTTCAGCGTCTGGCACTTGTCCACAGGCACAAGACCCTGTGGGACGTGCAGTGCTGTTTCCTGTGTGTGTTTAGTTTACAGGAGGATGTTGCGTCCGCACATCTCGGTCTACGGCCTTTTTCATCAAGCCCTGTGTTTCCAGGACCTTCCTGGCACGGCGTGTGGCTAGCCCGCCGCAGCTCAGTGCTCCCGGACCTGCTGCCGAACGCTCGGCTGCCCCCAAACTCCCAGCTAGTAAACAGCTCGCCAGCAAACCATCCTCCCTCTGGGACCAGTGTGAGGATTTACACAAAGCCAATGGACCTGATGTTTGAGGTCATGTCCTGGCCACCCGGCAAACCCACACCCCACACTTCTTCCAGCAGAAACCAGGCTCTTTAAAGGAAAAGCCCAAACCACATGGGACGCTGGGAACAGGGCCCTGGCTGGGGCTCTGGCATCTGTGGGGAGTGGAGGGTTAGTGGAGGGTTCATCCTTGCCAAGGGTGCACCTGTCATTGCCCTGGTGGAGGATGCTGAGGAGGGAGGCCCGGGACCCTCCTCACTGCAACACAAAGGGCTGGGAAGAGCTTTCCAGGAGATGACTGGACTATTTTCATTTGAAGTGTAAGAAAATAACAGAAAATGGCTTAGGGCTGGGCACGGTGGCTCATGCTGCAATCCCAGCACTTTGGGAGGCCAAGGCAGGAAGACTGCTTGAGGCCAGCCTGGGCAACATAGCAAGACCCCATTTCTACAAAAAAACAAAAATTTCTAATTAGTGGGCATGGGGGCGCACGCCTGTAGTCCCAGCTACTCAGGAGGCTGAGGCAGGAGGACTGCTTGAGCCCAGGAGCTCGAGGCTGCAGTGAGCTGTGATCACACCACCGCACTCCAGCCTGGGCAACGGGACAAGACCCCATCTCAAAAAAAAAAAAAAATTAATGTATTGCTTCATGTAATTCAGAAGTTTACAAGTAAACCACCTTCAGGCTTGGCCGGATCCAGGTCTAAGTGCTGTCCCAGGATATGGGTTCCCTCCATCTCCCAGCCCTGGTTTCACTGTCAGACTCCACGGAGAGATCTGCAGTGGACCCAAGCTCTCCTTTTTCGGGGCAATGTGGGTGTAGTATCCTCGGTTGACCAGCACAATTAGGAATGCATTCAGCCTCAAGTTACAGAAAGACTGACGGTGAATTAAAATACGCTGGGCTGGGCAGTGTCTCACGCCTGCAATCCCAGCACTTTGGGAGGCCAAGGTGAGCAGATCACTTGAGGTCAGGAGTTAGAGACCAGCCTGGCCAATATGGTGAAACCCCATTTCTACTAAAAATACAAAAATTAGCCAGGTGTGGTAGCAGACATCTGTAATCCCAGCTACTTAGAAGGCTGAGGCAGGAGAATCGCTTGAACCTGGGAGGCAGAGGTCGCAGTGAGCAGAGATTGTGTCACTGCACTCCAGCCTGGGCAACAGAGCAAGACTCCATCTCAAGAAAAACAAAACAAACAAACAAACAAAAAAGCATGTTGGTTCTTCAGCAAGAAGTCTGGAGCAGGCAGTCTCCACTCAGCTCAACAGTCTCATCAGAGACCCAGGTTTTCACCTCTGTCCGTTCTTCCATTCGCAGTTAGTACGTTCACTGATGTTGCTCTGCTTGACTATAAGGTCCTGGAAGGCAAGGACTGTGTCAGCACTGTTCATTATCCTATCTCTAGTGTCAGGCACACAATAGGTACTCAGAAAACATTTCTCTTAGTGGATGGATGGAAAGATGGATGGATGAATGGAGAATGGGGAGGTGAACAGATGAGTGGACGAGTGGAGGGATGGGTGGGTGGGTAGATGGATGGGTGGATGAACAGAAGGATTATTGGATGGGTAGATGGTAAGTAAATGGATGGGTGGGTGGATGAATGGGTGGGTAGACAAGTTGGTGGATGAGTGGGTAAGTGAGTGGATGGATATATGTACGAGTGGGTTGATGAATAGAAGGATGGATGGATGGGTGGATGGTGGGTAGATGAATGGGTGGGTGGGTAGATGAATAGATGGGTGGGTAAATAAATGGGTGGATAGATGAATAGGTGGGTGGGTAGATAAATGGTGGATAGATGAATAGATGGGTGGGTAGATGAGTTGGTGGATAGGTGGGTGGATGAGTAGGTAGATAAGTAAGCGGATAAATGTGTGTGAGGGTGGATGGATGGATGGTAGATGGATGGGTAGACAGATGAATAGATGGGTAGGTGGATGGATGGGTAGATGGATTGGTGGGTAGATGCGTGTGTGGGTGGATAGAGGGATGGAGGGAAGGATGGGTAGGTGGATGACTGAGTGGATGGATGGGGTACGTGCAGTCATTGATCAATAACTACATGGAAGCATGAATGAGAAAAGGAAGGCAGGAAGGATGCAGGGAGGGAGGAAAGAAGGGTCACCTGAACTCAGCCACGACCCTGAACAGTGCAGGCCTGAGAGGACCTGAGCAGATAACTTCCCTCTCCCAGGGGGTCCCTCCTCCCCCGGAAGCAGAAGCAGGGAGTGGGCAGAGGGACGGGCAAAGCTGCCTCCTCCCCACACAAGCTGCCGAGGGAGGTGGCCATCCCTCAAAGTTCCACGGGTGACCCAACAGGCAGGGACTCACAGGGCCCAATGCAGCCCCTCACAACCCGCAGTGCCCCTCGCTCCACCACAGGCTCTCTCGAGAGGCATCAACATCGGACTATGTTGGAGAAGGACGGGGGAGGTGCACCTGCCGCTCCCAGATGCCGGCCCCGGGGCAGCGCTTCCCAGGAATCAGCTCCTTTATGCTCAGGAAGGAGGACACGAGGCAAGGTGATGGGGCCGCCATAGGCTCCAGGTGGGGGCCAGGCCAACCCGCTTCTCTGCACCGCCCACCACAGGAGGGAGGGAACGGCCCCCGCGCTGACACACACCCTCACGCCCATTGCCTCCTCCAAGGCTCAGGGGACATCCCGGCCTGTTACAAGCAGCACAGGGACACTCAGGAGGAGCTCACCTGTCCCTTTCTGGAAATTTATTTTGAAAAGAATGACAAAGACGTCCCCAAAGAGCTTGGCAAATCAGCACCCGCTCCACTCTGCCTCTCATTCCAGAGGCAAGCAAGACAGAGCCCCTCCTGGCCAGAAGCCTGAGAGCCAGGGCCAAGGTGGGGAGGGGGACAGTGGTGGGGCCCCCAGTGCCTGCAAACCCCACGCCTTGCCCTCCCAGGCCTGAACCAACAGCAAGAAGATTCTGGAGGTCACAGAGCCCATCTGAGGCCATCGTTAGCTCTCACAGAGCTGGACGGGGGATGACCTGGCCTGCAGCCATTTCGAGGCTCCCTAACTGTCTCCATTGGCCGCCACAGCCTGGGGCAAGGACAGGCCCAGCTCCTCAAGGCTTGACAGAGATGGATCCGACGAGTAATGGAGGTGCCAGGGAGAAGCAAAGCTGGAGGCTCTGGGGCTGGGGCGCAAAACCTGGGGTAGGGAGCCTTGCAGGTGTGAGGCGGGAGGGCGGCCGGGATGATGGGGTGTGTGAGGCAGAAGGGCGGCCGGGATGACGGGGTGTGTGAGGCCAGGGGTTGGCCAGGATGACGGGGTGTGTGAGGCCGGGGGCGGCCTGGATGACGGGGTGTGTGAGGCCAGGGGCGGCTGGGATGACAGGACAGTGCTGCATGTATTCACCCCCAAGGGACAGGAAGTCAGCATCAGAGGGGACAGGGATGTGGTGATGGAAGCGGAGGCCAGGAGGGAGAAGGGCCCAACCCAGAAGTGCGACCTCTGGACGCTGGGATAGCAGGAGCGGCTCCTCCAGGAGGACCGTGGCCGCCTCCACACTGCGTTTTCTGGCCCACGGAGCCGAGAGGATCAATGGGTTGTGAAGCCACCAAATAGTTTCCAGCCACTACTTCATTGCAGCAGGAATTAGGGGACTAGCCGGGCCGGGCACCTGGGCTGGGGCCAGGGTAGGAGGCATGGGAGCAAGGCCTGAGGAAGGGCAGCCAGTACCCGTGGCATCAGGCAAGAGCCTCCAGACAGAGGAGGGCTGCCCTGCAGAGGCGGGTACTGGGGCGTTCCCGGAGCCAAGGGGGCCTCAGGGGTGCAGCCAGGGCCAAGGTGAGGTCTTTGGCTCTGACTCCGAGGGCACGGGCACTGCTGGAAGGCTCTGGGCTGAGGCTCCCTCTGGTTGGGAGTGGGCAGAGCCAGCCAAGGGCGAGGTGAGCAGGGGCTGGATGTGGGGAGACCTCAGGCAGCCAAGCCAGGCCCCCTGGAGCAGCCGCTCTGGCCAGGACCCACGTGGGGAAGGTGGACGGCACGTCTCAGCCCTGACGACGGCACTGAGCTGGGGGCTGAGCTGGGGGCTGTCTGTCCGAAGCTCGTGGGATCCTTTCAGCGGGACCCGGCAGCCCTGGGGTAGGGGGCAGGGGCGTGCCCAACACTCCCTCCTCCTGCCATGTGGGGCTGGCACTAGGGGTGCTCTGTCACAGCCCCAGAAACCCAGGCCAGGGGGCGCGGCCCTGCGCAGCCCTCAGCGGGCTCAGCTTCGCGGGCTCTCAGAACTCAGCCCCTCCACAACAGCCACGTCCAGATGCCACGGTCCCCTGGGTTTAAAAGAGGCCCCACAACCCACACACACCAGGATCACGTCCATTAGCTGAGGGGCTTGGGAAGAGACCATCTGATTTAGGGTGGGGTCCTTGTAAGTAGAGGAGGGGACACACAGGCACACAGGCCAGAGCAGGAGGGACGCGGCCACGGGACACGAGGTACCAACACGGGCACCCCGGAGAGGCCTGGGATGGGCCCTGCCCTGGAGCCCCAGAGGGAGCTCGACCTCCCACACTGCAGCTCCACGTTTCAGCCTCCGCTGCGGAGGGAACGCATTCCTGCCGCTCTTGGAGGCCAGGCGTGTCCTCTGCATGGCACCCCCAGGGCACGACACCTCCCACGCGGCCTGTGGTGGGGGTGGGGTCGCCCAGCAGTGGCTCGGCAGTTAGCCCTGAAAGCCCCTGCAGCTGACAGCCACCCGCCCCTCCTCGCCGAGGTGGCTCCCGTCTCCTGCGCTCAGCCCAACCCCGCAGCAGTCCCCCACGGTGCCTCAGTTCCGCCTCGGGGCCCTCACAGCCCAGCCCTCCTCACCTTCCAGAGCAGCTCGGCTACCAGGGTTTCATTTTGCCATCCGAGGCGTTTCCTTGTGTTCTGAGATAAATCGGGAGCGTGTTTTCCCACCTCCCGAGATCCACGTCATCAAGGGCAGACCTGCCTCAGCCAACAGCTCACACTTCTCAACGCGCTCGCCTCACCTGGCAGGCGATCCGCCGTCTTATCTAAAGCAGCTCAACAGAAAACACGTGCCCACAGCTGAGCTGTGTTCTAACTAAGCTAAGATCACAAAGCACGTTCCCCTGGTTCCGCGTTCCAGGCATCCTCTTCCTAGAGAGTCCTCTTACAAAACCCAAATTATCGTCCTGTTTGGCAAAGGGGATCAGCTAGGGGTCACCTTCAGCTGTGAGAAACAGAAACCCCTACAAAACGACGCCTCCCATAAATTAGGAGCTTTAGTTCAACATCAGAATCAGGTGTCTTCAATTCCTTTCTCCCTTCCTGGAGGTCTCACGGCAGCTGCTGAACCCCAGCCCTTACGTGCACGTTCTAGGCAACAAAAAGGAGGAGAAAGCCGCCATCTCTCCCAGGACAGCCTCTCCCAGCAGCCCCCGGGCCCTCTGTTTCTCTCCCAGGGCCCCTCTGTCTCCCTGCAGCCCCCGGGCCCTCTGTTTCTCTCCCAGGACAGCCTCTCCCAGCAGCCCCGAGCCCTCTGTTTCTCTCCCGTGGCCCCTCTGGCGAGTGTCCTGGTTTGGCAGTGGAGGAAAGTCCTTGAAGGCTGGCCGAGTGTTGGGTGAGCAACCTGCAGTGGTCCCCACGCCAGAAGCTCAGAGAAGCCGGGAGAGCAGGCCACAAAGCCTCACGCCTGCTCCACTGCTGCCCTGCCTGCTGCCTTTCCAGAAGGTTCTGGAGGTTTCTGGATTGTTGAAAACGCTGGGCCTGGGGTGTACATGCACATCTAGGAGTAGAGGGTGGGCAGCCCAGTGGACACCCGGCACCGGCACAGGCAAAGCCCAGGCACCCCAGGCAGCAGGAGAGGCTCCAGCCCAGGCCCCTTCTCCACCGAGTCCCGAGGCGCCCAGCCCCCAACACCACGTGGCCACGTGCCCTCGGCCGGGCTGGCCGGGCTGTGCGGCAACCCACACTGGGGGCTCAGGACGTGAGAAGTGGGTCCCAGTCAGCAGAGGCCGTCCCCACATCTGAGGGACTCAGAGCCCGCTGAAAACCCAAGTGTGCTTCTGCAGCCTCCGGGTGCTGGAGGAGACGTGGAAAGTGGGTCCTGGGTTTGAGTGCAGCATGAACCATCCAGCCCACCACGGCCCCTGGGGACCCCAATCACTCCCCTTCCCTCTGCCACTCCTGGCAGACACCGAAATCCCCAGCCTGACCCCTGGAGAGGGCCTGGTCTCCCCCAGCCCTTCTGAATCTCTCCATGATGCCTCTTGTTTCTGGGTGTCCAGAATGCCAGTGTCGGAGCCCAGCCTCGCCGCCCCGCACACCTGCCTGGGCCCCGCCTCGCCGCCCCTCACACCTGCCTGGGTGCACATGGGCCCTGCAGACTTCACAGGTCCATGCCGCTCCCCCCGGGAAGACTCTGTTCTTCCCACAGTGCCCCGCCCAGTGAATGCCACCCCGCCCAGACCTCAAGCCAAAGACCATGGAGCACCTTTGGTTCCTCAGTTCCTATCACCCCAAAATCCATCCCAGCAGCCCCCAAACGCCCGTGCTGCCTGCTCCTCCCCTCCCCTCCCCTCCCCTCCCCAACAGATCACAGGTCACACGCGCTGTCTCCCTGTGCTGGGAAAGGCCAAGGGCACCACAGCCGTCCAACGGAACTAACTCCACCTGCTTCCTTGCAGCGCTGACACACGCAAACCTTGCAGACCTGTGGGGTGGGGTGGGAGGGACGCTTCTAACCACGGATCCTTGCAGGACTCCAGGCCAGCCCTCGGGTTTCTCCTCTTCTGCCCACCCTCTCCCCAGGCCTCGCCCTGTTTGTGGCTTTAGAAACCATCCATTATCTATCGGCTCCAAGTGGTACCTGCTGCTGCCCGGACCTCTCCACCCATGCGGGAGCCTCGTAAATCCACCCGCCGCGTGTGTCAGCCTTTCCGCCTGGACGTCTCGGAGACACCCAGGTCCAGCATCTGCAAAACCAAACTCCTTTCCCAGCCTCAGAGTCCACTCCAACCCCCATCCCACCAGCGCCCACTCTGTCCCCCCAAGTGATCACACCAGGGCACCGGGTTCAGCCTTGGCAGCTCTTTCCCGTCCACCCGTGGTGGCTTCTGCAGCAAATTCTGTCAGCTCTGCCTCTGATGGACACCCTGACCTGACTTCTCGGACCCCCGCTGCCCTCCATGTCCAGGCCGCCCTGGGCTCGAGTCCCTGCAGCTGCTTCCTCATCGGCCCCTGCCCCGCCCTCGCCCCTGCCGCGTCTTCCACCGAGCAGCCAGCAGGAGCCCAGGAAAGCACACGGCGTTTCCTCCCCCTCCTCCCCTCCCTGTGGGGCCGCTGGGGAAGTGGCTGAGTCTGGGCCGACCACCTCTCCGAGCTGAGGACTTGCTCAGACAGTGACGGTGGCATTTCGAGGACACAGGGGACAGGCCCGGCACCATTCGAAAGGGCAGAGAAACAGTAAAAATATCTAATTACAACAAATCCTGAGTCTAAGAAAAGGGATGGGGAGGGGAGTTCTGCTCCCGGAGGAACGGCGGGCTCCAGGCTCACAGGCAGCAGCAGGACTAGAAAATCCCCACTCAACAACGGACCCACATCCGGCCGTCCTGGGTGCTCAGCCACCGGGTGGGAGGTGGACGGGGATGGGATACTCGACTGCCCAGAAGTGTCACCCACGGGTCACCTTCCAGTGCACAGGGAGGTGTCGTCACGATGGAGAAACGCCCAGGTCACCTTAACCGAGTGAGCAATGATCAGACAAGCGGCCTGTCTGCCCCGGATCTGACGCACGAATCCCTCGGCCAAGAGAGTGGCGTAGAGGCCAGTCCCAGGGCAGGACCACCGGCTCCAGAGGGGAAGCCCCAGTGAGGCCCACGGTGGAACAGCCTCAGACTCTGCCCGTCTGTGCTGCCGTGCCTCTCTGGGCCTCAGTTTCCTCCTCCGTAAGGTTCAGCATCTGCCTCATAAGCTTGTGGGGTAAGATGAGGCTGCATTCAGGCGTCTGGAGCAGCCTCTGGCCCTGAGCAAGCCCGAAGCGGAAGGGCACGGTCGCCCTGTTCCCTCTGTCCTGGGGAGCCGCACGGAGGGTCAGCCAGTGTCGTGCAGGGCCCCTGCCCTTGCCGAGCTCTGCACCCAGGTGAGGTGGCTGAGCCTGTGGTGCGAGCTCCAGGCCAGGCTGTGTGGGGAGAGGGGGGGCGGAGACACGTACAGGCGGCTGACGGGGAGAGCAGGACTTCCACACGGGGCAAGGGTACAATAAAAACCTCCACTCCCACCCGTGACACCTTCGCTCTGAGCCCCACAGGGCCGGAAAAGTGCCTGAGCCTCCATCAGCCCTGGGAGGGACCTGCTCTACTCGCCGCCTTCACAGATGAGCAAACACAGCCTCCGAGGAGTGGGGCTGCCTGCCCAGGGCTGCACCTGGGAGGGCCTGGGTGGCTCCGAGCTCCTGGCCTGGCCTCCCTGGGGAGGTGACAGTGGGCAGGGCAGGGGCCTCTTGACTACAGGCCCAGAACGGCTGAAAAATGTGGCCCTTCGGGGACTTTCAGATGCTTTGGGACAGCTTCCAGCGTCCCTGGTGCCCCCTCATGCCCTGCCGGGTCTTCCCTGTCCCCACCCGCTGACGCCCCACACATCCCCACGTCTGTGGCCTCGAATGTGCAGGACGTGCCCAGGCACGAACCCGACCTCATCGGAAGCCGTCTCCACCGACACCATCATGGGTGGCCAGGCCTGGTCCCCCAGAGCTGCTCCCCGAACGGCAGCATCACAATCCAAGGCAGATGGAAACTGTCGTGTCTCCACGTCGCAGCCCCCGTGCATGCAGCTGGGCGAGTACCCCGGTGGGTCCCAGGCAGCACTGCACAGCCTGATCCGGCAACAGCTCCACGGGTCCCGGGGACGGAAACTGAGGCCCTGCCGCTGTCTGCACGTGCCTTCTGCCTGGGGTCGGAGGGCGTGAGTGCAGCTGTGCGTGCCTGTGTGTGCTGGTCTCATGGGTGTGCACACGAAAAAGAAACACACGGCCCAGTGCCCCTTCAGTGGCCAAAAGTCAATGCCCCTCGCTGAGGCCCCAAGGGCCGGGGTTCCCTCCCCAAAACCTGGTTGTGTTGTCTCTCTGGCTCAGCGTCATCGGAACCCGGGGTCCCCCAGCCTCCCGCTGGGTGGGGCATGGCCTCGTCCTCATGGGGCTGCCGGGCAGCCGGTGTCCTCTTGTTCTGCCACCCCGCCGGGGGACTTCATCACAGGGTCCCCTGCTGTGCAAAATGTCTCCAGCTCACTCTTTGGCCAGTGACAAGCGTGTTCACCTCCAGCACGGGACAGAACCTGGGAGCGTCTGCCAGGACGGAGAGGGCCCAGACAGGGCCTGCCCAATGCACCCTGGGTATTATAAGGGGCCTGCCTCGGAGACACTGGGGGATGGGGACAGGAAGGGGCTGGGGCCATGGCTCGACCACAGTGTGCTTGGAAAAATGTGGCTGGAGGACGATGAGGCCGCCCCTGCCCAGCACCAGGCAGCGCGGATCCATTTCCCGGGAGGAGCGGGCCCCGACGTGCGAGGCGGCCCAGGCTGGGGCTGGCGGCTTTCTACTTGTCTGCTCATCAGATCTACGAAGTGAACTACGTTTCTCATAATTCTGCCATCGACCGCCGTGCACTTTGTGGTCCGGCAGGGGGAGAAAAGAATTTACCCTGAGCAGAGAAATCTGTGTGAATAAACGCGTCATTAAGAATTCCTGTAACCGTCAGAAAGGCTGATTGACGGCACTTTTTCTCATGCGGGAAGAGGGCTGACATCGCGACGTTCTTTACTGAGAATCAGGCCTGAGCCCGGCCTGCGGAGGGAGGGTGTGAGCCCCCAATCGCTCTCATGATTAGAACTTGTTCCCAAGTATTGACTGGGTTGAAAGAAACAAAATTTAATTTGAAATCAATTCCGGAGCATAAAATCGACCTCCACTGTGTGCGCTCAGAGGCCACCAGGCCAGTCTGCGAGCTCGTGGTCCAGGCTAGGGGCATCGGACCTCCAGCTGCCCTCCCGCCAGAGAACGTGTCCACCCTGCAGAGACTCGCCAGAGCCCCTCTGCCTTTGCCCTTCTTTTGGGGTGTGGTGGGAGGGCAGAGAGCGTCCTCTTAAGAGATCCAGGGTCCTTAAGCCCAGGTCCGCCTCAGGTTGGGCTCCTTCCACCCAGGGTCCTTCCGCCCATGCCCCCTCAAGCCCAGGTCACCCTCAGGTCAGCCCTCCCACCAGGACCCAGGTGCCATGAGAGGTGGGGGGTCAGCAGCCTTGGGGGCCCCCGTGTCAGACGGACAGAGGTCACGCTGCAGACGTCCTGGCCAACACCCGGGGTTTGGGGCCACCTGCCAGTCTCACCTGCCACTGCCCGTGCTAGACACCTGATTCTGGCGGCGGCCCAGGCTCAGGGAGGGACTCAGGCCAGCAACCAGGAGGGGCAGGTGTGGGCCACTCAGAGGAGCCAAGACCCCTCAGCATCCCCGCCCTGGGGTGCCTACCGCGGGCAGGGGCTGCGGGGCAGGTGGGAGCCGCTTAGAGGAGCTGAGCCCCCTTAGTGTCCCCACCCTGGGGTGCCCGCTGGGTGGAGGCTGTGTTCCCTGAAGAACACTGGCCGGCTCTGGCCCTGGCTCCCTGCTGTCTCCCCCTGCCACGCGGCCCACCCTCCCTGCTGTCTCCCCCTGCCACGCGGCCCACCCTCCCTGCTGTCTCTCCCTGCCACGCGGCCCACCCTCCCTGCTGTCTCCCCCTGCCACACAGCCCACCTTCTCCAGAATGCACCTTGGGGTGGGGCCAGGACCAGGGGCCCCTGGCACGTGGGGACTCACACCCAGCACTCAGCGGCCCCCAGCTCCATGCACAGACGCAAGGGCCAGCCGGGGGGGGCAGGGTGCTGGCCACCACAGGGGATCCTATCCGCAGATCCCTCAGTGCACTCTGCCAGGGGGCCAGGACCCCACCAGATAGAGGGAGCCAGTGCAGCACGGCAGGCAGGGGGCACCCAGGACTCTGCATTTCTAAGAAGGCTCAGCCAGGGCTGGTGCTCCTGGTCCTGTGACCACGTGGCACTGTCCCACCACCCACCGTGGGAGCACACACCCCCCCTGCTGGCCCCATGAAAGCCCCACGGGGTCCCTGGCCCATAACCCAACTCCCTCCCAATCCCACATCCTGCTCCCTGGCACCAAGAAAGGATGTACCCCCAGGACCAGGGACAGCCTCAGCCCCGGCACCATCAGAGTTGGGGCCCCAGCTTCTGAGCCTGGCACCAGCACAGCCCAGGCGGGTCCTCCGATGTGAGGCTCCTTGGAAGGGCGGTCTCTGCTGGGCTCCTGTCGTTTGGGTCTGCACTGCACTCAGCAGCCCCCACCCACGGTCAGTAGCCCCGGCCCTGTCCTGCACTTATTCCCGTTATCCCAGCCCGGACCCCATCTCAGCATTGGCCCCCGGGGGCCCAAGTGGCCACCCCTCCCCACATCGCTGTGCCGGGGCGTGTGGCCACCCCTCCCCACATCACTGTGCCGGGGCGTGTGGTCGGGCTGCCGGGGCGTGTGGCCACCCCTCCCCACATCGCTGTGCCGGGACGTGTGGCTGGGCTGCCGGGGCGTGTGGCCGCCCCTCCCCACATGGCTGTGCCGGGGCGTGTGGCCACCCCTCCCCACATCACTGTGCCGGGACGTGTGGCCGGGCTGCTGGGGCGTGTGGCCGCCCCTCCCCACATCGCTGTGCCGGGACGTGTGGCCGGCCTCACTGTGACTTGCAGAAAGCCCATGGAGAAGGCTGTTCCCGACCCATTTCATTCAGGGGAAACTGAGGCTCAGGGACTCTGTGGCGAGCAGACAGCTGGCTGCAGAGCACCCCTCCCAGCTTGTTCATCTCCTCCAGTCCAGCCCAACCAAAGGCCACAGCTAGGAAGCCCCGTGGGCCGGCTCAGCAGGGCTCCTGGGGACCCTCATCCAGTCCTGCTGACGCTGCCACCAGACCAGCCCTGACCTGGGAAGAGCCCAGAAGGCCCAGCCCCCAGGCCAGAAAGTGACCCCCCCACATCCTTCCCTCCACAGCGGCCCCAGCGCCCCCCCACCCCCACACTCAGCTGTGGTCTCGGGATCCCCAGGTTTCAATCCCTGCTGGATTTCCAGAAAAGCTGATTCGCCTCGGAAACTGCATGTGCTGTGGGCGCGCAGCTGGCGAGAACAAAGACATTGCGGGGCAACCCTCAGGGACGCTGTGTTTCGGCCTCATGTGTTATTAAACCTACCGATTTCCGCCTCGGTTCTGGCCCATGTGGCCTCCTCTGCTGCTGTGTGAATGGCCTCCGTCCTGCACACTTACCGCCCCAGCAAATCCCAATGCCAGCTCTGCCTCCCTGCCACCGGCCACCCTCCTTCCAGCTTGCCCTTGAGAGGCCCAGGGCTCTGAGCAGGGAAGAGGCTGGAGAGAGGGAGGGTGGTCCTGAGCCGAGGGTTTTCCCAAGCTCCTCGCTTGGATTCCCACCCTAGGTGGAGGAGTGACCCCTTCAGGCTCACGGCTGCAGCCACCTACTGCCTTCTAACAAGAACCCCACAGCTGAGTGGCTTAAGCAATGCCAATCACTTTATCTCCTCCCTTGGATTCTGTGGTCAGAGGGTCTGGCTCAAGGACAGGAAGAGTAGGGCCCGGAGATCTATGTTGTCATTTCAACATGGCAGCTTCAGGTGCCTGTGCTGCTCAGTGGCCTGGGACTCTGGAGGAGGGAGTCTCCAGACACACCTGCAGACAATGCATGGCCATGCCCAACAGCCTCAGCACACACAGGCAGAAAGGAGGTTCCACCTCACCAGCCATCAGAGAGACCCACTCAAACCACAGGAAGACTGCACTTCACACCCAAGGGATGGCGCAGATGGACAATGAGTGGATGGATGGATGGATGGATGGATGGATGGATGGATGGTTGGTTGGATGATGGATGGGTAGGTGGATGGATGGATGGGTGAATGGGTGATGAATGGATGGATAGATGGATGGCTGGATGGCTGGATGGATGAATGATGGATGGATGGATGGATGGATGGGTGGGTGGATGGATGGGTGGGTGGGTGGATGGGTGGGTGAATGGATGGATGGGTGGGTAATAGGTGGATGGATGGATTAATAAAGGTATGATGGATGACTGTGTGGATGGATGATGGATGGATGGGTGAATGGATGGCTAGATGGGTGGGTGATGAGTGGATGGATAGATGGATGATGGATGGGTGGGTGGGTGGATGATGGATGGATGGGTGGATGGGTAGGTGGATGGATGGGTCGATGGATGGGTGGGTGGATGGATGAATGATGGATGGGTGGGTGGATGGATGGATGGATGAAGGTATGATGGATGGCTGGGTGGATGGATGATGGATGGGTGGGTGGATGGATGGATGGATGGGTGGATGGATGGATGATGGATGGGTGGGCGAATGGATGGATGGATGTATGATGGCTGGCTGGGTGGATGGATGGATGGATGGGTGGGTGGTAGGTGGATGGATGGACGGATGAATGTATGATGGCTGGCTGGGTGGATGGATGATGGATGTCTGGGTGGATGGATGATGGATGGGTGGGTGGATGGATGGAAGGGTGGGTGGTAGGTGGATGGATGGACGGATGAGTGGATGAATGAATGGATGGGTGGGTGGATGGATGGATGATAGATGCATGGATGGGTGAATGGATAGATGGATGCATGGGTGGGTGATGGTGTGCAGGAAAAGTTAAATGTTAAATTTGAACTCAATTGAACGTGGAACAGGTTGTCACCAAGTCCTGGAACAGGTTGTGTGAGCCCCTTGAGGCATTTATGCAATGCTGTTTCAGAGAAATCTCTATTTCGATCTATTCCTATACATTAGTTATTGAAAAATAACAGACAATCGCAAGAACAAGTTGACCTTTTTGCGTTCCTTGAGCCCGGTCGCAAAGGGCCCTTGTGACTGGGCCTCATGGCAAACAACCCCTTACAAAAAGAGCTCAGGTGCCAGACCGTGCCGAAGCTTCCTGAGACCTCTCCTCATCTGTGCACAGATGAGTGGCCAACTCTGGAGCCCAAGCTGTTGCTTCCCAGTCTGCTGGTGAATCCTCCATAGTCTGGTGAGTATAAATATATATGTATGTTTTTTCCCTTCTCCCCTTCCCATTGCAATTTGCTTATTACATATCTGCACTGTCATTTATGTGGGATAAAGATTGTGTACCCTTAAAGGTATTGTGTGTCTTTTCTTCTTCCCTCACGCATCTCCCACACAGAACTGATGGATGGGTTGATGGATGGATGGATGATTGATGGATGGGTGGATGATGGATAGATGGGTGATGGGTGGATGGATGGATGGCTAGGTAAATGGATGACAGATGGATGGCTGGATGGATGGGTGGGTGGGTGGATGGATGATGGATGGATGACGGATGGGTCAAGGGACGGATGAGTGGTTGATGGACAGATGGGTGGATGAATGGGTGGGTGATAGATTAGCTAAGTGGCAGATACAAATAGATGAATGATACAGATACATATGATTAATCAATGAATATAGATGATAGACAAAGGATAGAGATCATTAATATAGATAGATGTGGCAGACAGGTGATAGGTTGAAATAGACAAATAGAGATAGGTAGAGAGATAGGATAGATGATAGACATGATAGAGAGATCACAGAGATAGACAGACAGGGGAGAGAAATGATTGAGACAGAGAGAGATGGAAGGGACCAGTGCTGGCAGGGATGTGGAGAACGTGGACCCTTGTGCCCTGCTGGTGGGATGTCATTGGTGCACCCACTGTGGAAGGCTGTCTGGAGAGTCCTGAACACATTAGACGTGGAATTACCACAGGATTGCAGCCACGCTGCACAGCCCCGAGCAGCCAGGAGCCCCACATTAGACGTGGAATTACCACAGGATTGCAGCCACGCTGCACAGCCCCGAGCAGCCGGGAGCCCAGCGACTCTTCTTTAATGGGATGAACGTGGTGAGACTGCTGGGCCATTTATCCAGTTAGTGACAGGACAAAAGCAAATTCCAGAGGCCATGCCACCCGCATGCCCAGGCCCTGCGGGAATTCCTGGCTTTGTTAGCCATGGGGCTAACCAGGGCGGAGCCATCCACGAGGCACCTTCCTGGAGGCTGGGGTGACACCCTCTGAGGCCCGATGTGGACCCCACTCCGTGGGTGACCTGCGCCCTGGGGACCCTGGGCAGCCTGAGAGCGAGCGTGGTTCAGGGCTGGGCCACACATCCTGGCTCTGCACAGCACCTACCTGGCTTTTGGTTACTCGTGTGTCCTTTAAAATGTGTGCAGAGCAGGGAGAGCTCACATGGCAGGGGCGAGGGCACGGGCGCAAGCTCAGGGTCATGCTACTCCTCTGGGGCAGGCCAGACGCCCGTCCTGGGGGCGTCCTGCAGCCCCTGTACCCCCTGGCCTGAGCAGCTCCCATTCTGCCAGAGCAGCAGGGCCCCACCTTCCTGCCGGGCACCTGCCCTCCCCACGGGCAGCTCAGTGCATGACAGCTCTGACCCAGCATCAACAGAGACCACTTCTGGGGGAAGGAAACTAAGAGGCAACGGAGTGGCTTAGACCTGAAGGACGGAACTGCACCCAGCACAGGGCGAGTCGGAGGTCCCACAGGTGGGGAGAACCTGGCAGCTGGGGATGGAGCCACCTGGGGCTAGAAACAGAACAACGGGGTCAGGGGAGGAACCGAGACGGAGGAGGGGCAGTGAGGGAGGTGACGCAGCCGTGGGTGAGGTCAGGGATCAGGGAAGCTCCCGATGGCTCCTACCACAGGGGCTCTGGAGCCTGGGCTCACCAGCGACTCAGCAGCAGCTGAGCATGGAAACGGAGGGGATGCTCAGCAAGGGGTTCCCGCCTTCCAGACAAGGCGACATCCACCCTCCTGGCCCAAATGTGAGGGTCCGGGGAAGGGATTTCAGAAGGGCCCCTGCCCCGCCCTGCCCACGACTTCAGTGGCTGACCTCACTCTCCATGTGGCGTCTGCTGTGGCCGCGTGGCCCAGGAACCAGCTGGGCAGAGAAAACTCGGACTCTGTGCGTCCCCACTGCCCGGGAAGGTGGCCAATGCCGCTTTTGAATTTTAAATGAAACCAAAATTGACTGCGGTAGTGGGAAATATTTCATAACAGTAATTCTCCTCAGAGTGCAGCTGCCATATTAGTAAAAATACACAGCTCTGAAGTGGCCACAGCTCAGGAAGTGGGCAGAGCACAGGCTGGCCCAGGAGGCTGCTTCCCTGGCTCTCACCCACTTCCCGCCTCCCCACGGGCCTCCCCGAGCCTCCTCACAGCAGGGCGGCTGGTGACCTGAGAGGGTGGCTGGAGACAGCACGGAGGATGGGGACAGCACCTCAGGACCGGACTCTGGATGCGCTGCACCCTCTCATGCCGGGTGCTAGCAGTTCCGACCAAGCCCAGGCACGAGGGAGGGCCAGGGGGTGTGAGGCCGGGGGCTCCTGGGGGCTGTTCTGGAGGCCAGAAGCTGCAGGTGACAAAATAATGTGTGACGAGGGGGATCTGAGAGTAGCAGAGAGAAACGCGTCCTATGTCTGCCAAAAAGAAAGAAAAGAGAGAGGAGAGGGGAGAGCAGAGAACAGAGGAGACAGGAGAGAGAAGAGGGTCTGTGCAGGGCACACGTTTCCCGTCCTCCAGGGCAGGGAAGGACGGCGCCCAGGGCAGAGCTGTGGAACCCTTGTTTTCTTCCCTCCTTGATGCTGTGGGTTGGCAGTGGCTGGACACTGCCCCACCAAATGGGGGCTTCGGCTGGGAGGAGGGCTCCGTGGGTGGCTGCTGGGGTCCCAAGGCAGCCAGGCTGAAAACCGAGGCAGGTGTCATGCACCACTGTGTGACTTGGGCTTTCTCACAGTGTGGCGTCTCCACGTAGGGAAGGGCACGGTGTGGTCTCTGATGACCCAGCCTGAGAGTCCTGTGGGACCACCTTGCCCAGCCTCTCCTGGTTAAAGAAGTCACAAGCCCACCCAACCCCGAGGAGAGGGACGCAGACCTCATCTCTCAAGAGGACAACTGTTGAAGAGCTGCACTCGTGTTCTCCAAGTGCCACAGTGCAAGTGTCAGACCCACTGACCTGCATAATCCAGACAGAATCCCTGAGTGGGGAGGAGCTGATTGAGGAGCTGAGTGGGGAGGAGCTGAGAGAGGAGGAGCTGAGTGGGGAGGAGCTGAGTGGGGAGGAGCTGAGTGAGGGGCTGAGTGGGGAGTAGCTGAGTGGGAAGGAGCTGAGAGGGGGCAGCTGAGTGGGAAGGAGAGGAGCTGAGTGAGGAGGAGCTGAGTGGGGAGAAGCTGAGTGAGGAACAGCTGAGTGAGGAGGAGCTGAGTGGGGAGGAGCTGAGTGGGAAGGAGCTGAGTGGGGAGGAGCTGAGTGGGGAGAAGCTGAGTGGGGAGAAGCTGAGGGAGGAGGAGCTGAGGGAGGAGGAGCTGAGTGAGGAGAACTGAGTGGGGAGGAGCTAAGGAGGAGCTGAGTGGGGAGAAGCTGAGTGGGGAGGAGCTGAGGGAGGAGGATCTGAGTGGGGAGCAGCTGAATGGGGAGGAGCTGAGGGAGGAGAAGCTGAGTGGGGAGGAGCTGAGTGGGGAGGAGCTGAGTGAGGAGCTGAGTGGGGAGTAGCTGAGTGGGAAGGAGCTGAGAGGGGGCAGCTGAGTGGGAAGGAGAGGAGCTGAGTGAGGAGGAGCTGAGTGGGGAGAAGCTGAGTGAGGAAGAGCTGAGTGAGGAGGAGCTGAGTGGGGAGGAGCTGAGTGGGAAGGAGCTGAGTGGGGAGAAGCTGAGGGAGGAGGAGCTGAGAGAGGAGGAGCTGAGTGAGGAGGAACTGAGTGGGGAGAAGCTGAGTGGGGAGAAGCTGAGGGAGGAGGAGCTGAGGGAGGAGGAGCTGAGTGAGGAGAACTGAGTGGGGAGGAGCTAAGGAGGAGCTGAGTGGGGAGAAGCTGAGTGGGGAGGAGCTGAGGGAGGAGGATCTGAGTGGGGAGCAGCTGAATGGGGAGGAGCTGAGGGAGGAGAAGCTGAGTGGGGAGGAGCTGAGGGAGGAGGAGTTGAGGGAGGAGCTGAGTGGGGAGGAGCTGAGGGAGGAGGAGCTGAGGGAGGAGGAGCTGAGTGGGGAGGAGCTGAGGGAGGAGCTGAGGGAGGAGGAGCTGAATGGGGAGGAGCTGAGTGAGGAAGAGCTGAGTGGGGAGGAGCTGAAGGAGGAGGAGCTGAGGGAGGAGGCGCTGAGTGGGGAGGAGCTGAGTGGGGAGGAGCTGAGGGAGGAGGAGCTGAGGGAGGAGAAGCTGAATGGGGAGGAGCTGAGTGAGGATGAGCTGAGTGGGGAGGAGTTGAAGAAGAGCTGAGTGAGGAGGAGCTGAGTGGGGAGAAGCTGAGTGGGGAGGAGCTGAGGGAGGAGGAGCTGAGTGGGCAGGTGTGGGCAGGCGGGGAACTCAGAAACCCAGGGAGGACTGGTTCCTGCCTTTTTCAGCTCCCAGAGACCCCTGCTGCACCCTCAGAGCCAATGGATCGTTCTGGCCTCTGCCTTCCTCCTCACGCCTCTGACTAGGACACCAGCCACCAGATTGAGGGCCCAGCCTGAACGCAGGATAATCTCAGCTGGTTCTTTTATTACATCCGCAAAGACCCTATTTCCAAAGAAGGTCCACTCGCCAGTGCTGGGGGCCAGGACGGCGACATGGAGTGAACCCCACCCTGTGAAGGCTGCGGAATGAGGGGTCCCCGTCGGCACCCTGAACAGCAAAGCTGGTGGAGAACATCTGGGAAGACCAGGAAGGGGCAGAGGCGTTTCAGGGGCCACTGAGTCACAGCTGCAGGGAGGGCGCTGAGGCAGGCGGGGCCCAGGGCCTGGGGGGCTGTGTGTGTGTGTGTGTAGTGGTGTGTATGTGTAGTGGGGTGTGTGTGTGTAGTGGTGTGTATGTGTAGTGGTGTGTAGTGGTGTGTGTGTAGTAGTGTGTGTATGTAGTGGTGTGTGTGTAGTGAGTGTAGTGGTATGTGCATGTAGTGGTGTGCGCCTGTAGTGGTGTGTGTGTGAAAAGTAGTATGTGTATAGTGGTGTGTAGCGGTGTGTGTGTAGTAGTGTGTGCATATAGTGGGGTGTGTGTGTACTGATGTGTGCGTGTCATGAGTAGTAGTGTGTGTAGTGGTGTGTGTGGTGTGTGTAGTGGTGTGTGTGGTGTGTGTAGTGTGTGCGTGTAGTGGTGTGTGTAGTGTGTAGTGTGTGAGTGTAGTGTGTGTAGTGGTGTGTGTGTACTGGTGTGTGCATGAAGTGGTGAGTGTAGCAGTGTGTGTGCAGTGGTGTATGCAGTGGTGTGTGTGGTGTGTGTAGTGTGTGTGTGTAGTGGTGTGTGCGTGTACTGATCTGTCTGTGTAGTGGTGTGTGTAGTTTATGTGTGTAGTGGTGTGTGTCATGGCGTGTGGTGAGCTCTAATGACCCCAGTCCCCAACACCCAACTCTACCTCCTGCCACCTAGAGCAGAGGCAAGCCGTCCCCACCAAGTCCACACTGCAGATTCACGAGCAAAATCAGTGCTGCTGCTGCAGTTCCACACCACTACGTTTTGAAGTCATTTTCTGGGCAGACACAGCCCCTGGCAGCACACTCTGTAGATGGGACACCTGAGGCCTGGGGCCGTGCCACCCTCCCAGCCAGGAGTGGAGCCCGTGCTGTTGGAGCCCAGCACGGCCTTCACCATGGGCTGCTGGCCCAGTGGGGGAGACCCAGGCACCCAGGGAACGGACACGCTTCTCACTGTCAAGCAGGAATCGCTTACGGCGGGGGCCTTCGCCACAGCTCCCAGCACGACTGATGCTCAGGAAACACACGGGCTGACGGCTGATTCTCCGCGGCTGATTTCCTAAATGCCAGTTAAATGCTCCAGCGTCCCTTACTGCCGGAACGCGCACTCCACAGCTCATCAGGCGTCCCTCATTACGGATGTAGCTGGGACTTAATTGTCGGGCAGCCACATTCATTTCCTGGAGGGAGACCCAGAATCGGGGTCAGGAGGAGAGGGAGAGACGGAGACAGTGAGGGAGCGGGGGAAGTACAGGGGGAGAGAGACCCCATTTGTGCGGTGCTGTTCTCCGTGTGCAGCGAGGACCTGGAAGGGGACCCGCCGGGGACACACAGGTGCTGGCTGAGTATTGACCTCATAGGTGATTGAAGGGCCCTGGAATTTCTCTAAGATTCTGGAACTGAAGGTGCCTCAGTTACAGGTAACTTCTACAAAGTACCACTGTCTTCTCTCCAGTTCTGCAGGCCGGGAAGTCCAGGACGAAGGCACCAGCCTCTAGCGAGGGCCTCCTGACTGCGCCCAACCTGGCGGGAGGCCAAAGGCCAGAGAGCAGCTGGCTCAGCACCAAGTGAAGAAGCCACTTTTACAAAGGCCTGAATCCCATTAACAAGGATGGCACCCTTGAGAACAAGGCACCCCTAACACCGCCTGGTGGGCAGAACCTGGATCTCGGAGGGCACGCGCTCCTCCACAGCACAGGGGACGGACGTGCCCATGCTCTCGGGGATGGGGGCTGCCAGCCAGGGAGAGGGGACCTCGGGCGGTGAAGGAGGTCCCTGTTCATGCCCGGGTCCCGCGGGGAACACAGGGAGCAGAGGACCGAAGACGGGTACGTGGAAGTTGCCGGACACAGAGCCCCTCTGACGACAGAATCTAAACCTGGCTGACTCGGAGGAATGAGCCGGCTGGAAGCACGTGGATGTAGGTCCCGGGCACACCCGCCGGCAGGGAGGGACGTGGCCTTCCCGGTGCTCTGCACCTGTCCTCCTGCGGAGGGAAAACAGAATCTCCGTCAGCTCAGGGTCCCCGCGGCCCGGGCCTGTATCTGCACTCTGGGAGGCCGGACGGTGTGGGGAAGGGAGGTGGGCGTTCCAGTCGGGTTAGGCCTCCAGACTTGGCTCAGGATTTCATCTGGGGAGGGGAAGGCGAGGCGGCGGCAGGGTCCTCAGCCCAGGGACCAGGTGGTCTTTGGAACCAGGACCATGGGGGGTGCCGCTGCAGGAGCAGGAGGCAGAGTGACTGTCACCACAGGGGCCACCCACGGCAAACGGGAGGAAATGCCTGGGCTGCCCCTCACCCGGCACCAAAAAGAAAAGACAAACCGGTGAACTGAGTGAGTTTCACCTCAACTCGGTATGCCCCAAATGCTGCCAACGGGGCACTCATCCTTACATTTAAAATGTTTTTGTTGGCCGGGCGCGGTGGCTCAAGCCTATAATCCCAGCACTTTGGGAGGCCGAGACGGGCGGATCACGAGGTCGGGAGATCAAGACCATCCTGGCTAACACGGTGAAACTCCGTCTCTACTAAAAAAAAAAAATATAAAAAAAGTAGCCGGGCGAGGTGGCGGGCGCCTGTAGTCCCAGCTACTCGGGAGGCTGAGGCAGGAGAATGGCGTAAACCCGGGAGGCGGAGCTTGCAGTGAGCTGAGATCCGGCCACTGCACTCCAGCCTGGGCGATAGAGCGAGACTCCGTCTCAAAAAAAAAAAATGTTATTTTTTGAAGTGGTTTTAAAAAGCTCAAACTCAAGCCAGGAGGCAGTGGCGTCCCCAGTGGCACGTTCGTGGTGCTGGCAGACGGGGGCTCCGCGCTGGGGGACTGAGCGCTTCCCAGGACAACAGGAGTCAGGCTCTGGTGCAGATGAGAAGGCTGGGCTGAGGTTCCGTTTTGGACACAGCGAAGGAGGGGTGGCAGGAGATGCCCGAGGGCGTGGCCAAGAAACCATGGCCCACTGCCCCTCGCACGCCTGAGTCGTGACCCATTCTGCATATCGTAGCGATGAAAATACTGAAGCTCAGAAAGAATAAACAGTTTGTGTGTTAAAAGAAAAAACAAAGATACACAGCAAAGCTTCGAACTGAGGCTGAGGCCAAACAGGAAGGGGCCGTTTAGGGGGAACGGCCTGGACTCCTCACAGCTTCTCTGTGCGCTGAACTTTCATTTGAATGTTGACCGTCAGGTTCATGTTGCCTTTGTCATTTAAAAATTATAAATAAAACTGAAGCCCTGTTTTAATTAGGGAAAAGGCTGTTGGTTTATGCAGAGGAAAATCACTATTTCACTCCCTTGCCCCAGGGGACTCTAGGAGGCACCGTGCTGCCTACAGGGCGACGAGGCTGGAAGTGGCCTGGCTGCCCCACCTCCTGGGGCTCCTGCCTGCTGGGTGCACGGGAGCCACCGGCCTCTGAGGCCCAATCCCGACTTGTTGCTAAATATCCACGATCAGCATCCTGCAAGGGCCTCTAATGGAACCCAGCAGTTCCCCTCCACCGAGCCCAGACTGGAGGGAGGGGAAGGCGCAGGGAGACGCTGTCCGGGAGGTGCTGCACTGGGCGGAGGTCACGGGGCAAAGGCCCAGGCCGGGGTTGCTGTTAGTTTGCTTCATGGAAGCAGGGTACAGAACGCCTGGGGCAGAGTGGGGGAGGGGGGCACAGGGCGCAGCCGGGGAGGACACTGGCGACAGCCCAGCCTGGGTCAGCAGTGAAAAGCACCCGGGAGCTCCCGGACACGCAGGTCCCAGCCCAGACCCGCTGTGCCCAGACGTGCACATTCAGTTGGGTCTGGGGTGGTCCCAGAGCTGCCACAGTCTGAGTTCTAACCAGTGGGGCCAGGAGCCTCACAGCCAGCCTGGCCCTCCAGCCTCTCACCCCTGAGTCACAGAGGTTGTCCCGGCCACTTAGGCCCCTTTTGGAGCCTCATTTCTCCACAGAGCGTCACCCAGCAGGTGAGGCCAGAGGCCCTGGCCTGGCTCCTCCAGGGCCACTCAGCTCCACTTGGCCCTGCAGGGCCCGTTACAGACGGTCGGCTGGGTCAAGCAACACGACAGCCCTCCTGGACAGGCCTGGGTGCACCGAGGTCAGGAACGCCACAGGCCAGCAGGCCAAGGACACGAGGTGGCCAGAAGGCCTGGGCCAGAGCCTCCCCCGTGCCCTGGAGCCCCCACACACCTGCTCCTGCTCAGCAGGCCTGGCTTCCGTCCCCCCGCTCCCCCGCACCCAAGCCCGGCCCACGCCACCTTTCTGTCACCTGCCCGGCCCCTGCAGAGATCAGTGTGGGGATCCAGCCTCCTGCCAGTCCCATCTCCCAGTTCCCATCCACCCCCGGGGAGCTCTGCACAGCAGTGAGGCCAGGCAGAGCCAGGCTGACACCTCCTCCTGCAAGAGCAGGATCCGTGGTGCCACCTTGGAGCTGAGGTGCAGAGCCCGGCTGTGGGTGACTCTGGGTGAAGGCCCAGTTGTGCCTGAGGTTAGCTGTGGCCCCCCCCAGCGGAGTCCCTTCCACTGAAGCCATGTGACTTGTCACCACCAGGACACACCTGGGGTGATCCGAGAGCCTGCGCGGAGCCCGGAGGATGGGGACGTCACAGCTGGGGTGCGGACAGTCGGGGTGACAGTCCGGGAACCTCAGCCCGGTTCGTCTGTCAGCTCAGGCTCCCGTCAACAAGCACAGACCGGACAGCCTGGACAGCGACATCGTGCCCCGTTCTAGAGGCTAAGTCCCAGGTCCTGGTGTTGGCAGCAAAGGTTCCTTCTGGCTCTCCTTAGCTTGCAGACGCCACCATCCCCTATCCCATTCCCACGATGCTCTCCCTCCTCCAGCCTGTGTCCAGGTTGACCCCAGCTACATGGACCCCACCCTACAGGATCCAAGCCTTGATGACCTCTGTAACGACCCCATCTCCAGATGACATCCCACTCCGAGGCCCTGGGACCCCACCCTACAGGATCCAAGCCTTGATGACCTCTGTAACAACCCCATCTCCCCAGATGACATCCCACTCTGAGGCCCTGAGGGCTAGGACTTCAGTGCATCTTCTGGGGGCCCCAGCTCAGCCCATAGCAGACTGAGCCTGGAGTGTCTGCCTCCAGCAAGGTGCTTTCACTCCTGCAGCTGACTCTTCCTGGTCTCGCCCGTCATCCGAGATGGGCCTAACAGCCCAACACAAACCCCTCATGATGTCAGGAGGGAGGCCCTGGCCGAGTCCAAGTGGGAAAGGCTGTAGAGCCTGGCAAGGCGAACCTGGCGGGGCAGCTTGGGGAGCGCCCCAGCCCAGGCAAGGCTGCAGCGGCCTCTGGTGGCCGCACAGGCTCAGGACACCAGCGCCTACAGCCCAGCCCGGCCCCAGCAGCTCTGGGAGGGTGGGGAGAGAGCATACTGGGTGTGACAGGCTGCCCAGGGCACAGCAAGAGGCCGGGCCCTGTCTGCCGCGCTGCAGCCTGAACGCTGAGGGGCTCGGGCAGGACAGTCTGTGGAGAGTGGGGAAGGAGGGGTCCCCGTGCAGGACTACTACACACAGGGTACCAGGGAAGGCCTCCCGGGGGCAGGGAAGGGGTGTTCAAACCGGGGCAACGCAGGGAAATGCAGCAGAGGCCACAGCTGCGGCTGGTGTGAAGGCCCTGGGGCAGGAGCTGGTTCACTTGAGGAGCCCGCTGGGGCAGAGGGAAGCAGCCGGGGGATGCTGGGAGCAAGGGCACCATCTCCACCGTCACTCTGCTCCCCAAACCCCCGCTGGGCACACGGAGGTTTCCCAGCCAATGCTGGGCCAACAGGGTGCCCCCCTCAAGTGGGAGCCGAGGCACTCCCCACCCTCCCCAGCCACGCCCACGCCCATGCCCACCAAGCTCCGTTCCAGTGCCCTGTGCCACTCTCTGTCCTCGAATAAACACACTGAAAAGGAAACTGGGGGTCCCCGTGTAGACAGAAAACCTGGTTTGTTTGGTACAAATTGGGTCCCCTGAATATAAACACCCCAATAACAAGGCTGTGCTACAACTGGACCAGGGCCTCCCATGGCGGGAAAACTCCGCTGCAGCTGGACCAGGGCCTCCCACGGCGGGAAAACTCCGCTACAGCTGGACCAGGGCCTCCCAATGGGGGGAAACTCCAGAGGGGCCCAGGTACTGCCTGTAACTCTATGCAGCATCCACCCGGGGCCTCACGGGACTCCCAGAACAAAGGCGGGATCAGCAGGACACAACCAGGGTGGGACGTTGACACAGAAACCCCCGACTCACGTCATCCCCCACTGACACCAACCCCCCCATTCACACAAACACCCCCTACTCACAACCAAAGTCCCCCCAGTCACACGGACCCCCTACTCACACCACCACCCCCCCACTCCCACACACATCATACATACCTGTACATACCACCACACCCACCTCCCGCCACAACTGACCCAGGCAGAGAGAACCCCCCAGCTCCCTCCCAGGTGTCTGGATTGTAACCTCAGCAGAGGCCCCGAGCTCTGCAACAGTGAGGTCACTGCGGCCCGGGGAGTGAGGGAGGCTGGGTGACCCGTGACACTGGTGGGCCAGAGGCCCTGGGAAAGACCACGCCTCAGGTTCCCCACCATGCCGTCCCAGGCTGCGGAGGAGGCAGGGGCCTCGCTTTGCCATGTGCCTGGTGGGCTCAGGTGGATGTGAGGCTCTCGGACTGGCAGAGGCATCCAGCCGCCCCTGTCCACACTCCGAGCCGCTCTCCTGCAAAATCATTTATTCACAGGTGGGCCGGTGTCAGCTGAGTGTGAAGTGCTGGGCACAAAGTTCCCCCGGCCGTCCCAGCAGTCCCTGGGCTGGGATAAACTCCAGCGGCACTGGCTCGGACCCCTTCTTCTTCAGGTCCCGCTCAAAGATCTGCAAAGGACAAAGGACGGTGGCTCTCAGGCTTGGCTCAGCGCCCTGGGGCCCAGGCCCTCGCACCCTGGCCCCAGTCCCATACCTCATAGGCCGTGAGTTCCAGCAGCGGCGCAATGCTGACCTCGGGCACGGATAAGGCCTGGTTGATGACGCTGGCGGCTTTGGACACCTCAGGATGGTAGTGGCGCTGGAGGGCCTGGGGTAGCAGGGCTGTCAAGGGGCAGCTACCCCAGGCCCCCGCCCTGTGCCCCCAGCCACCACCTCCCTGTGCTCCTAACCAGAGTGGGCGGGGTGGGGGCAGAGCCAAGGAAGAAGGCCAAGCACCAAGCACCCACAAACCCTGGTGGCCAGTGGGGGACACGGCACGAGGCTATGCGGGAGGTGGCATGGGGAGCTGGGCTTTCTAAGGGGCCAAAGGATGGCTCAGGAGGCCCCAAGGTGTGGCAGCAGCACCCTCACCTGAAGCTCCCACAGGGAGCTCTCCAAGGCCCGGCTCTGGGCTGGGTCCTTCTCTCCGGGGTCGTAGGGGTCGGCGTCCAGCTCTAGGAATGAGAAGCGGACCCTCATTTGCTGTCCACCTCTCCAGGGAACCAGGCACCCCTGCCACAGGTCCAGCCCAGCCTCCGAGAGCCCCGCGACTCACCAGGGCCGTGTGGGCGGTGCACGAGGACCCGGCAGGCGGGGTGCCGGCGCAGCAGGTTACAGATGAAAGGCAGGACCATGAGCAGGGCCTCGGGGGGAGCCGTCAGGGCCAGGCGGGCCAGGCGCTTGGCGAAGGCGGCCACCAGGTAGGCAGGGAGGTGGCTGGGCAGGGCAGTGGTTGTGAGACAGGGCCTGGACTGCTAGCCCCCACCACCCTCCCCTGGCCCCAGGCTGCAGAAGCACAGAGCGGGGCAGAGCCAGGTGCTCTGGTACTCACGAAGAGGACAGAAAGAGGTCGGCCAGGTGGAAGAAACGGGCCCGGTACTTGACGTGAAAGACGGAAGGGTCCAGAAGGCCGTAGAGCTTCCGGTAGAAGTCGGGGTACTCCCTGTGGGCCGGCGGGGAAGGAGCAGTGGATGGAGCAGGGCCCGGGAACTGAGGCCTCCAAGGCCAGGGTCTCACTCGGCACCCCTTCCTCCCGCCCAGGGGCTCCAATGCCACGGCCTGTGAGAAGAGCGGGGACCCCGTGGGGCAGGGTGGGAAGGGGACAGGTAAGCAGGGCTGGACAGACGGGGAAGACCTGCACCCCTGGAGACACTCACAGGTTGTGTTTGTGAATCAAGATGAACAGCCCATTCAAGGCCAAGAGGCTGAGGGCCCCACCTGCAGACAGACACACACACGCTGGAGCTGCAGTGACCTCGCTCCCACCCCACTCCCTGCCCACGCTGAGCGTAAGCTGTGGAGTGTGACCCTGCCCCTGCTGTCCCCTCCCACAGCCCCCACGGACACAAAGCTGGAGACCACATGCAGGGCAGGGGAGTAGGGGGTGGAGGCTGCAGGGTTGGGGAAGAGGTGCTGTGGGGTAGGAATTGGGGGGTTGGGGGTATGGGAGGCGCTGCTCCTGGCGTGAGTGAGGTGGCGGCGTGTGAGTGAGGCAGCCGCACTCACCGAGGGGGGTTGGGGTGTGGTGTGAACCAGGCAGCCGCACTCACCGAGGTCACAGGCGCGGGTGAGGAAGTCGATCATGAGCGTGGGCTGGGCCAGCTGCGGCAGGATGGCGTCGTGCGTGATCAGCAGCACCTTCTTGTAGAGGCTGAGGGGCAGCTGGGCGAGGGCCGGCAGGTCAGGGTGAGGCCTCCACCCTTGGGGACACCCAGGTGCTGCCCCCGCCCTCACCAACCAGCCTGGCCCCTACCTTGTGCTTGAGGAAGCTGAGCCACATAGTCTGGAAAGCCTTCCTGTGTTCCTGCAACAGGGTCCAGACTGTACTTGCTGCGCTCCTGACCCCAGACCCAGAGCCCAGGCAGCGGCCAGGGCACACCGAAGCCCAGCCCTGAGCCAACGCAAGCCCGCTCTCCACTCTTCTGACCCCGCCCTCCCTCTAACTGTCACCATTCAAGTCAGGAGCACCTCGCCCTCAAGGCTGGGGTCTCAGAACAGCCAGGAAAGAAGCCTTGGCAAGACGAGGGCCAAGAGGGGGGCTGCGCCCAACACAGCCCGCGGGGCCCACGGATGGCACCAGAGCCTTCAGATTCCGAGAGGCGGTGGTGGCCTCTGACCCAAAGGAGGGCCCCGAGTTCACAGGCCTTGTCACCTCCCACACTTCTTTGAGTGACCCGGTGGCCGTGCGAGCTGCCAACTGTACCCTGGGAGTTTCCTCGTGAGGAAGGCGGCAGCCTGCACGGGGTCTCACACACACCCCACACGCACCCTGCAAGCCCAGGAGGGTGCCCGGCTCTCCGGAGGCCACTCACCTTCAGGTGAGCAACCTTCCAGGTGTCCCACAGCTCTACAGGGAAAGCGAGAACAAAGGTCACCTGACCCGCGGGGGAGGCAGACCAAGGCCCAGCCCTGTCCGCCCCTGGCCCTCAGTACCCTCACCCGTGCGCTTCACATAGAAGCTGGAGACGGTGGGCTCCTGGCGGGGCAGGCTCACGGCAGACAGTAGTGTGAAGGTGTTGTTCCAGAAGGCGAGGGGCACCTGCGGAGCCGGACCTGAGTGCCTGAGCGCCTGGATGCCACCCCCCAGCCCCTGCCTCCCCGGGAGGCACCAGCATGATGCTGGTGACAGGCCCCGTCGCTCACCTCGGGGTGCTGGCCAGTGACCCGGGCCACGGCCTCCACGGCCGCCTGCATGGTGTGGTAGCGGGTGTCGTCATAGTCCAGGTACTCCCGGAACTGGGACAGGAGCAGGCTCTGGTCCTCCTCAGGAGAAAGCAGGCCTCCCACCACCAACTGGGGGCAAGGACCAGTGAGCAGCCCTGTCCGGCCCAGCACAGGCCAGCACAGCCCAGGCAGGCAGCCCCACCCCACCAAGGCCCCTACTCAGCCTCCTCCTGGTTGGGTGGGCCATGAGAGGCACCCCACATGCACAGGAGCCGCAGGAGGGTACCAGCCAACAGCCAGGCTCAGCTCAGCAGGCCCCGCCCCGACTACAGGGCCACCCTGGGCTCTGGCCAGGCAGCCGGGCCCTCTGGGACCCCCCAGCCAGGCCCTCACCTTGAAGAGCTCTCGGGGAAACAGGTAGTTGCCTTCCCACTTGGGCTTCTCCAGGGGATGTGCTCCTTCCAGCTGCACGAACTTCATGAGTGCACTGAGGGCCAGCTCCTGGGAAGGGGCAGTGCAGGGGGACTGTGATGTCCTCACCCCAGATGGGCCCAGAGCTCGGCCCAGTCAGGGAGCCCCTCACAACCAGGCCCAGAGCTGAGAAAAGGGCGTCCTGGCCTTCTCTTGTTCCACACGCCACCAGATGGCACTCCGGGCTTCCGTGTCCCACCCACGACGTGGGCATGACAAGATCTTGAGTTAAAGAAATCCAGTGCTCGAGAGAGTCTGGCCAGGGAAAGGCACACAGCCCAGGTCTGCTTTATGGCCACCTGACTGCTCTCTCATCACCTGTATCACAGGAATGCCACCATAACCCTTGGGCACAGCTGTGAAAACAGGGGTGTGACGCCAGAATGCTGCCCAACTCAGATTCAGGCTCAGAAGCTCTCATCTCAGGGTGGCAAACTCAGTACTTTCAGGTCCCAGGCAGATGACACCACAAAGCAAAAGAGCCACGTGTGGGATGACAGGAGCAGGCGCCTGTCTCAGAGCTGTCCCTGACTCTCCCTCCAGCCAATTACAGCTATGAACAAACTTAGACCCCAGTGTTGACAGAACTGATTATTTCTTTGTGAAAAGCAGGACGCTGGTTATTTTCATGTAGTATCTCCCCAGCTTTTACAAGTCTGCAATTCGACTATAACTAGAGACAGATGCGTCGGCAAAGACGTGGAGTATGGAACGCTCATACTCCCCCAGCGGGAGTGTAAGATGGCGCAGCTACTGTGGAAAACAGTCTTGCAGTTCCTCAGACATTAGAAACAGAACTGTCGTGTGGCCCTGTAATTCCACTGATGAGGCACATTCAAGCAAAACAAACATGTTCACACAAAAGTTTGTACACGAACGTTCACAGTCCACTGTTCTTAACAGCCACAGGTGGAAACGACCCAAATGCCCAGCAACGCACGCGCAGCTGACGGGCGCGTGCTGCACGACGGGACGCCGCTCAGCCGCAGGGAGGAACCAGCCTCGAACACACCGACAAGTGGAAGCCACATACCACATGCTCCCCCTTGTGACGAGCGTCTAGAGAAAGCAAACCCACTGACCCAGAAACTAGATGAGTGGGTGTCTGGGGGTTGGTGTGGAACGGGGTGGGATATGGCAGCGATGTTAACTGGTACAGGATTTCTTTTTGGGGCGATGAAGATGTTCTGGGATAGTGGTAACCACTGCACAACTGTGAACACAGTAACAAACGCTAACTTGTCAATTTTAAATGGTAAACTGTGCATCACTTATTCCTCAATACAGATTTTAAAAAAGCTCGCAATGCATTCCCATGGCTGCAGACCACAGTGTGGGCTGAGCAAACACAGCTGTGGACTGGCACGAGGCTTGATGTGTGTGCTGTATGCAACAGAGATGCCCGTCGATGCCTCTGGAGGTGAACGCGGGTTCTGCCTCTTCAATATTCAGTACAAGACTTGATAGCCATGTTTGTAAACGGGGCTGAACGCCCGCAAGGTGACGCTCCCATGAGCCAAAGAAAGGAAGCAGCTTTCCCTGGACAATTGTGGGAGCCCCAGACCTCTGATTTGTGGATAGCCTGGGAGTGGCAGTGCAGGAGATGGACACGGATGAGTGCGGCCCAATGACCCACCTTGACCTGAAAGGAGGGGTGGCCCAGAAGCTCTCCCAAGCGGTTACCGCAGCTGTGATAGCGATGTCTCATCCATACTTTGTACTTCCGTGCGGCTCCCCGGGACCCTGCAGACAGGTTAAGGCGGTCAGTGATAGCAGTATCTCGTCCACACCTTGTACTTCCATGCGGCTCCCCGGCACCCTGCAGACAGGTTAGGGGGCTCAGCCCACATATGCCACTTTGGGCCCCGCCCAAAGTCTCAGGCCTGGCTCCACCCTCCCACTGTCTTCTACTCAGCCTCCACAGGTGCAAACAGGTCGCTATGGCCCCCAGACCTGTGCTGGGACCTGCAGGTTCCCTGAGCCCTGCAAACAGGAAGAGCAGCTCCTACCCCAAGACTGCCTCACACAAGCTGCCAGGGGCAAGATCCACATCTCCTCACTTTACTCCAAGACCCCATGTCCCCAGAATGGGGACATAAAGGAAGTTCCGAGTTTAAGTGACCATGTCACAATCAACATAAAATTACAAAATGGGTGCAAAACACACAGACAAAAAGTCGTACCTCGTCCAATGTTCATCTAAACCCAGCTACATAGTATCCATATCACCCCTGCATCCATCCTCCGCGGGAGCTTGGTGTGTCCTCCCACCAGCCTGCACGGTCTGTGACAGGGTTGGGGGCGCTCATCCCACGGTGACAAACCTCCCTCCGACCCACGGAAAAAGAAGAGCAGCCCCGGGGCCCTCCAGGGCTCACCTGTCATGACCATCTCCTCAGAAGGCAGCTGGCCCACAAACAGCTCTCCCCGCTCCAGCAAGGCCCCAAAAAGACGGCTGCACGTGCGGACTGCTTCCTGGATCTCCTCCTGGTCCTCAGACTGCAGGAGAGGCGGCGGCGGGGTGCCCAGCCGGGAACTGTCACCTTCGCCCCTGCCTCGGCCGCCCCCCACCCCTGCTCCCTTCCCCCTCGGGGCGCCAGCCCCGTCACCCCCGACCCGTGATCCACACGCCTCCCACCCTGACCCTCCAACGCCATCTCTGAACCTCCTAGGGCCCTGCCGCCGCAGCCCCCCGTTCAAGTCCCGCTCCCGGGCCGCGACCCCGGCCCTGCGACGCCGCCGGGCCCACCTGCAGCACGGCCAGGATGTCGAACACGGCGTTGGCCTCACTCCGGCTGGCCAGTACCGCCTCCAGCCTGCGGCCCAGCGCCCGGCGAACGCCCGCGGCGCCCGGCTCCCGCTCCATGCCGCCGCCAACACGGCAAAACGCGGTACCCAGCCGCCGGCGCTCCCTTGACGTCACCACTGCGCGTAGAATCTGACGTCATCTCTACGCGCCGTACCCAAACCCCATCTTTCGCGCCGAGCCCGAGTCCCAGGCGTGCCGCCGACGTCATCGCCGCGCGCCGAGCCCGAGCCCCAGGCGTGCCGCTGGCCATGTCGCTGTTCTACGTCGCGCGGTACCAGGGCCCCGAGGCGGCAGCTGCGGCGGGGCCGGAGGGCGCGGAGGCCGGGGCCCACGGCCGGGCCCGCGCGCTGCTCGAGCGGCTGCAGAGCCGGGCCCGCGAACGGCAGCAGCAGCGGGAGCCCGCGCCGACCGAGGCGGCTGCACCGACAGAGCCGGCGACCAGGAAGCGACGGCGGCCTCGGCGGCGGCGGCGGCTGAACGGCGCGGAGTCGGGCAGCCCGGAGGCGCGGCAGGGAAAGCGACGGAAGGCGGACGGCGAGGACGCGGGCGCAGGTGGGTCGCGGGGCGAGCGGGCTCCCTCCGGGGCGCCGGCGACTCGGTGCTGACGCGCTGCCGGGTAGGTGTCTGCCTCGCAGAAAGCAGCGAGGATGCGCCGGGGGAGCCCAGCTCAGGGAGCAGCGAGGATGCGCCGGGGGAGCCCAGCTCAGGGAGCAGCGAGAAGGCGCCGGGGGAGCGCAGCGCCAGCGCCGAGGCGGCCCCAGACGGACCCCTGGTCCCCGGCCTGGTGCTGGGGGGGTTCGGGAGGAGGAAGGCGCCGAAGGTGAGCAGCGGCTGTCGGAAGGGTGGTCGGCGTGGGAGGGGAGGCTGCGCAGATTCTTAAGTGTGGCGGTCGCCCCGGAAGGCATCGTTGAGCGAATGCTCCCGGGTCACAGACGCGCCTCACTGCCAGGCCTGCAGTTTCATTCCCTAGGAGTCTGGATCCTGCATGTGCGGAAATCCCGTTTTTTCTGCTAGGCTTGCCCCTGCCATCCCGCCGCGCCGCGCCAGTTCTCCTGCAGGATGTGCTTGCGTGAACGTGCGGGGGTCTCCTGCTGTGCGCTCACCGCCTCAGGAGCAAGTCAGAGGCCATTCCGCAAGCCCCTGGTCCTTGGTGTTTTTGCTTAGCACGGGTGGTTTTCGGTAGAGATCTCTGGTGAGACAGGTGAAGAAAAGGAGAAGTTTGGCAGAGTGCTTGGGCACCTTAGGTAGGGCGGGTGGAGAAGGTTTTCTTTGAGCTGGGATGCGAAGACTTGAAGTCAGGTCAAAGTTGAGGGTTGGGGATGCCAGGCACAGGCCTCGAGGCAGGGACGCCGGCGTGGCTGGGGCAGGCGAGCGCCAGGTCACAGGGCCTCCTGGCTGCGGAAGGGTGGGTGCCACTGTGGGTTGATGGGAGACTACGGGTGAGTTTGCTCAGTAAGTGGTGTCTACTTTTGCTGTTGAACTTCTGTGAAGGCTGCATGAAAAGTGCATCCTGGGGCTGAGGAGGAGCTGGAGACTACAGAAGAGGTTTCCCCGGCCTGCCTCCCCCAGCCTCTGCCACCCTGGGCTGCTTCTGTGTGAGAGCCTGGAAGGTGCTCACCTGGGCTCTCTTTTTGATGGCAGGTCCAGCCTTTCCTGCCAAGGTGGCTGGCTGAGCCCAGCTGTGTCAGAAAGAACGTCAACGAAGATCTGGTTCCTATCGAGGACATCCCTGAGGTCCACCCTGACCTGCAGAAGCAGCTGCGGGCACATGGCATCTCGTCCTACTTTCCAGGTGCCCCAGCCCCGGGCAGGCAGCTGAGGGAACACCTCCCTGGGCACCCACACAAAAGGCTGTGCGTGGCCATGGGTCAGGCGTCCCTGCCACATCGGTGCCAAGTGTGGTCTCAGCACTCTCAAGCTCATGGTTCTCCTGAGGCTGGTGTTCCTCTGGGCCCTGGTGCCATTCCTCGGGGGAGTGGTTCCCAGGCCTCCAGCAGAGCGGCCCAGCCCAGAGGTCACAGGCAGGGAAGCGGCAGGCCCAGGCATAAACATGTGACTTCTCTCTCGCCTTTCTTCGTCCAGTCCAGGCAGCTGTGATTCCTGCCCTCCTGGAGAGCGCGGCGTGTGGGTTTCTGGTGGGCAGAGGCGGCTACCGGCCTAGCGACCTCTGTGTTTCTGCCCCGACAGGCAGTGGGAAGACACTGGCCTTCGTCATCCCTGTGGTGCAGGTCTGTGTGAGGGTCCCCTTCCTCTATAGCGCGAGTGCAGAGGGCAGGTAATAGCCTTGCTGACACAGGAGCTCCTTCCTCCTCAGGCCCTGCTGTCCAGAGTGGTCTGCCACATCCGTGCCCTGGTCGTGCTGCCCACCAAGGAGCTGGCCCAGCAGGTACGCGGACCCTAGACCTGGAGTGTGGCACCGCCAGCCTCTGCTTCCTTGCTTAGTGCACGGCGGTCAGCCCCTGGGTGACCCAGACTAGATCTGGGGTCCTTTTTGCTGCAGTGGGGGAACACCAGCTATCTCCAGGCTGGTGACAGACTTCTCCTGCAGGTGAGCAAAGTTTTCAACATCTACACGGATGCCACACCTCTGAGAGTCTCCCTGATTACGGGACAGAAGTCTCTGGCCAAGGAGCAGGAGAGCCTCGTCCAGAAAACGTAGGTTGTGTCAGGGTGTGGGGTTTTCGAGGTGTCCTTGCTCAGCCTTGCCGGTGGCCTAAGGCACCACAGGAGCAGAGGAGGGGGCCGCCAAGTTTAACCGCCTGGTTCCCGTGAAGAGGAGGAGCTCCCGTCTGCCCCCTTCCCACGCAGGGTGGAGTTGGGACTATGGGGTGAGGCAGCGTCTTGCTGTGCGGAAGCCCTCGAGAAAGCTTCCTTCTCTCGAGCCGCCCTTTGGTCTGTAGCGCTGACGGGTACCGCTGCTTGGCTGACATCGTGGTAGCCACTCCTGGCCGCCTGGTGGACCACATCGACCAGACCCCAGGATTCAACCTCCAGCAGCTCCGCTTCCTGGTAAGTCCCCACCCCAGAGGCCTGGGCTTTGAGCTCAGGGCCGTGCCACCCAGTCCCGGGCTCCCTGCCTCCCGCAGGTCATTGACGAGGCTGACCGGATGATTGACAGCATGCATCAGTCCTGGCTGCCACGAGTGGTGGCGGCTGCCTTCCAGAGTGAGGACCCCGCGGACCCCTGTGCCTTGCTTCAGCGAAGACAGGCCCAGGCTGTGACAGCCGCCAGGTATCCAGCAGCACGCCCAGGTGCTGGCATCCCCTGAGCAGAGGCCTCTGCGTATAGCTCTCCTTTCTTAGTGCCAAGAGACAAGGCTGGCTTGAGCTCTGGTGCACAGAACCGCATCGTTCTGTTCTGTGAGCTGGACTCACCTTGCCCCTGGTCCACGGTAGTCTCTACAGTGGGTAGTGTGAAGAATCCCATTCCCTGGAGTCTCGAGGCAGCCGCTGACACAGTGCTAGCAACACCCCCTTCTCTTCCAGTACCTGCTGTCCGCAGATGCCCCTGCAGAAGCTGCTCTTCTCGGCTACTCTGACCCAGAACCCCGAAAAGCTGCAGCAGCTGGGCCTCCATCAGCCCCGGCTTTTCTCCACAGGGCTGGCACACAGGGGCCTGGAAGATACAGACGGGGACGGGGACTCGGGGAAGTATGCCTTCCCTGTTGGGCTCACGGTGAGTGGGATACTGGCTGGGCAGAGGGTTGCGCCAGGAGCCTGGGGTCCCTAACCAACCCCCACCTCCATCCCCACCCCCTGCTGTCCCTGTAGCACCACTACGTGCCCTGCAGCCTCAGCTCTAAGCCGCTGGTTGTCCTGCACCTGGTCCTGGAGATGGGCTTCTCGAGGGTTCTCTGCTTCACTAACTCCCGAGAGAACTCCCACAGGTGAGGCCCCAGCTGGGCGGGGATGGCAGAGGCAGCCTCTAGTCCCAGCATCACGTGGCTGCAGCCTTCTCTCTACCTAGGCTCTTCTTGCTGGTGCAGGCTTTTGGGGGTGTGGACGTGGCTGAGTTCTCCTCGCGCTATGGCCCTGGCCAGAGGAGGAGGATCCTGAAACAGTTTGAACAGGGGAAGATCCAGCTGTGAGTCCCGGGGCAGGGGCGGGCCTCTGTGGGGTGGGGTGCCACTCCACGGTCAGCTTGGGGCCCTCTAAAGGGTGCTTCCTTCTGCAAATCGGCTTCCTGTGCCCTGGATCCATGGCAGCCACTTCCCAGAAAGGCCTGAGCTGCCCCCCACAGGGCCGGTGCTGCGACGGCCCCTGCTCCTGGCACAGCAGGCCCACGATGCTGTGTGTCCCGGCAGGCTCATCAGCACGGATGCCACCGCCCGAGGCATCGATGTGCGGGGTGTGGAGCTGGTGGTGAACTATGACGCCCCCCAGTACCTGAGAACCTATGTGCACCGGTGAGTGCGGCGCAGCCGCCATTGGGGGGTCTGGGGCTTTGTGAGCTCCTGGGTGTTGTATGTGGGACCGTCCTGCCTGGTGTGGGTGGGGTTGGTGTGGAGAGAAGCCGTCGTTCCGTCAGACCCCTGAAGGCTCAGGGGCCAGGCTGGAGATAGCCGCGTTTGATTTCAGGGCTGGGAGGACGGCCCGTGCTGGGAAAACGGGACAGGCCTTCACGCTTCTCCTGAGAGTGCAGGTGAGGCTGCGAGGGTCTTGGGAGTTTCTGCTGCCTGAGGGTGACGAGGGGCTGGCCCAAGAACCCCCTTCCACCATGAGCTTCTCTCCAGGAGAGGAGGTTCCTCCAGATGCTGACTGAAGCTGGGGTGCCTGAGTTGCGGCGGCACGAGCTCTCCAGCAAGCTGCTGCAGGCCCTGGTTCCTCGGTACGAGGAGGCCCTGTCCCAGCTGGAGGAGTCCATCAAGGTGAGGGCCAGTGTCCGGCACGAAACCCTCTGAGGGTTTCTCCACGCGTGCACAAAAGAGGAAACGAGGAAAGAGGGTCATACAAGTTGTCCTCGAGGTTCTGGCCCAAGGACAGGGAGCCCCCCGGGCGTCAGTGGTGGAAATGCATGGCCCCAGGGAGGGTCAGCAGAGCCAGGGCCGGGCTTCTGCTGCGCGGGGCTTCCTGTCCTCAGCGTTCCGGGCGGAGCCCAGGGTCCCGCAGACAATGAGGGGAAGGAGTGTGTGGTGCTGAGCCGTTCTCTTTCCCCCACAGGAAGAGCACAAGCAGAGGGCGGCCTAGGCCGGGGCTCGGAGGGCCCGAGGGACTGCACCAGAGGACCAGAGGGACTGCGCGCTCACCACCCTGAGCCTCCTTCCAGAGCTGATCACTGATGCTCTGTGTGAGGAAAGGAGTCCCCCAGCGGACACAACCTTCCTCCCCGAGCACGTGGTCTCTGCGCCAGGCAGCCTGGGTGTCAAAGCTCAAGCACACGCCCAGACTGGAGACTTTAGGGCCTGTCACTTTCTTTTTTTTTTTTTTTTTTTTTTTGAGACGGAGTCTCGCTGTGCTCCCAGGCTGGAATGCAGTGGCGTGATCTCGGCTCACTGCAAACTCCGCCTCCCAGGTTCACGCCGTTCTCCCGCCTCAGCCTCCCAAGTAGCTGAGACTACAGGCGCCCGCCACCACGCCTGGCTAGTTTTTTGTATTTTTAGTAGAGACGGGGTTTCACCATGTTAGCCAGGATAGTCTCGATCTCCTGACCTCGTGATCCACCCGCCTCGGCCTCCCAAAGTGCTGGGATTACAGGCTTGAGCCACCGCGCCCGGCCGGGCCTGTCACTTTCATGGCCTGAAGGTCAGGATGGCCGCTGGCAATGAAGCCTCAGTAAAACTATGAAAAGTACTCCCAGACAGACACAGTGGCACCTGTCATGATTTTGGCTGAGAGTTGTCGGGATTAACCTTGAGCTAATGTTAAAAATGAGGCTCTCGGCCAGGCGTGGTGGCTCGCGCCTGTAATTCCAGCACTTTGGGAGGCCAAGATGGGTGGATCACCTGAGGTCAGGAGTTCAAGACCAGCCTGACCAACATGGAGAAACCCCATCTCTTTTATTTGTCTTGTATTTTGTAAAAATACAAAATTAGCCGGGTGTGGTGGCAGGTGCCTATAATCCCAGCTACTTGGACGGCTGAGGCAGGAGAATGGCTTGAACCTGGGAGGTGGAGGCTGTGGTGAGCTGAGATTATGCCATTGCACTCCAGCCTGAGCAACAAGAGGGAAACTCTGTCTCAAAAACAATAAATAAAAAATTAGCTCTCAGAGCAACACAAATGTGTTGACCATCTTCCCTCTGAAAGGTCGCTCTAGAGTCCCACGCTGACACGAGGGACCCACGTGGGCTGTCCTGCTTTTGGAACAAACGCTGAGAAATGCGGGTAAACCCTTCCCCAGGCCTGTGTCAGGCAGAGTTGCTTGCATTGTCACAGACCAAAGAAGTCAGCTGTGCAGGTCGCAACATTGTACTTTGTAACCAGTCCCCGGCCTGGGTGTAAAGTCAACTCACAGCATGAAACTTTCCACTGTGAAGGTGGCTTGGAAACACTGACCACTGTCTGTAAAGAGGCTGTTTTGAAAGTCTTGTATGATAATATCCAAAGAAATAGGAGTGAACTGTGGTTCTTTCTCTGCCTGGAGATACCTGCTTCAGTAGAATGACAGTGTGGAAACATTCCTGAGACTGAGGCTCACCTCGAGTTACATTCGCTTGTCCCCCAGCCACAGGCCAAGGTGACGCATGAGAAGTCAAATCCCACGAGCAGGATGGACGCTCCCGGGGACGCACTTAGACCAGAAACCTCACACCAGACGCGCACACACTTCGTCAGGATATAAACGCAACATTCCCACACAAGGCAAGCTTCAGTGCAGGCTGCATGAGGCACCCTCGTGTGTGCTGGATCGTGGGGCCTTGGCTACAGAGCCGCCCTCCCAGTGTCTACTGTGGTCATCCAATGAGAGGCTTCTCCTGGGGTCCAGGTTTCTGGGCCAGTCCTAGTCCTGGGAGCTTCCCAGTGTAAAAACTAGGCAACAGCAGCCCTGGACGTCCCACCCCAGTCCAACAGCAAAGGGGATGAGAATGGGGGCGCCCTCCTCGCCTGCAGCATGTGCTGAATCCCCTTGGTCGGGGCGCACGTCAAGGAAGCCGCCCTGCTGAGGTCTTGGGTGACTCCCACCCCACTCCCCATGCCTGCCCCTGCCTCTGCTGGGGCCCGGAACCTCCCAGTGGAGGCTGCATCTGGGCTTTGGCTGCTGCCTCGGCCTTGCAGCGTCCAGAGCTGCCCAGGGTTCCGTGCCCCTAGCATGGGCGTCTGTGAGCCAACCATGGTGACACTGCTGTAGTAACTTGTGCTGTGCCTGCTGGATGCACGTGCCCCTGCTACTGGCCACTGTGATCTGACACGTCACCAGCGGCTGTGCTGAACCTGTGTGTTAAAGGGTATGATGAACAGATGGATCTGTGTTTAACAGAGAATTCGACACTGCCGTCATTTTCCCGAGGTGGACTGGACCTCAGAGGGGGTCAAAGCAGCGAAACGGGAAATGCTGCCTCTGCAGAGGCTGGAATCAGCTAATTCCCAGCACGTTGGTTTTCCCTCATTTCTTAGAAAGCAACATACCCAGAATTATCAAAATGCCGCTTATGATAGATAAATAGCCGCCACTGATGTGGTCTGGTTTTTGGTCAAGGAAGACAGTGAGAACTGACTTCTGCTGACCCCACAGTGAGACAGGCTTGGCTGGTGACATCAGCAAAGCACCAGCCACTGAAAGTCTGTGGACACTTAGGGCAGACAGGAGCAAGCCCAGAACCGGCCCGTGGTGGTTGAGGTACAACCCTGCCCCGCCCTCCCCAGGCTCAGCCTGACGGAAGCTCTCTGGGGCACTGCCAGGCAGTGGCCACCAGCCACGGAGACGCATTCCATGCCACTCGCCAGCCACGGAGACGCATTCCATGCCACTCGCCAGCCACGGAGACGCATTCCATGCCACTCCTCAGGGAAATGCAGCTCAACCACAGCGAGATCCACCGCACACCCACAAGGATGGCCAAGAAGGTAGGTGTGGGTGGAGATGCAAAAAACCGGAACCTTCTGTTAAAACAGGGACCCTAAGACTGACAGAACAGAGTCTTCATGGCAATCAGATGCCAAATTACAAACAGGACCTAAGGCTGGGCTGTGTGAGGTTCAAGTCATACACCCACACTTTCAGAATAAACCGTGTTCTGAGGCCACAAGATGTTTCTCTCCAGCAGCTAAGCAAGCTCTGGCCTCAAGACGAGCAATTTTGAAGCAACTGCAGCTTACCCAGCTCACACACGCGGACTCACCGACCCCTGCTCCACCAGCCACGACTACAGCCGTGACGACACAACGCTGACGGCGCTAACTTTCTCCTGATCAGGACACAAGGCTGACGGCGGTGACTTTCTCCTGATCAGAGAGCACCGAAGTGTGCGTGGCCCTGGCTGGTGTGGAGGCTGCGCACAGAGTGCCTTCCCGTCCCCACTTTGGCTTTTCGCATGCACGGTCTAATTATCCGTAATGCATTCGAATGTGATGCCTCCACCCCAAGGTAAAGATGGGACCCATGTAACATGCGTGTTTGCCTGTCACACACGTCCATGTTCCCCTTTTGTGAATATTCATACCTGTTCTGTGACCTGTTGAACACGTGCGCCTGGCCAAGCTGTTGGGCACACACCCGCCACAGCCTCCTCGCTTCGGAAGTGCCTGCTTGTGTCTCTGCCGGAGGCTCCACTTCCCAGCCTGGCAGGACAGCCACCCTGCAGGGTGCAACCCTTTCTAAGAGACAGCTCGGTCCACCTGCGTTGAAGCTGGTTTAAAAAAAAAGAGAGCTCTCCTCCCCAGATTTGTGAACCTTGTGATTGTTCAGTGGACACCTCACGTGTTGCTGGTGGGAAAGTCACATGTGGAGACAGTTGGGCAAAGCCTTGGGACGTTAAATGCAGAGTCACTTATGACCCAGCACTTCCCTCCTATGCACCTTGTACACCGCAGATCAGTGAAACCTATGTCCACACAGAAACGTGTACGCAAATCTCTCCGCAGCACTGTTCACAGTAACTAAAAACTAACCACATGTCCATCAGCTGATGAATGGATAATAAAACGTGGGAAATCCACACCAGGAGAGAAAAAGTAGTGAGGCACCAGCACAGGCACCATGTGGATGAACTCAAAACCCAACGCTAAGTGAAGGAAGGCTCCGGAACCTGACGCTAAATGAAGGAAGGCTCCAGCTGTAGGGAGTGTCCCAGGCACAGCCAGAGATTAAAGGGCGCCAGGGCCGGGAGTGGGGACTGGGGCTGGGGACACGGTGGCCGGGAGTGGGTGGGGTTTGTTTTGGGGATGATGAGAATGTTCTTAGATTGTGTGTGGTGATGGCTGCTCACCTCTATAAACCTTTTACTAAAAACCATGGACTGGGTGGATACAGTGTGTGAATTCTCTCTGAGTCCAGCACTTTGTTTGAAAAAGGTGGACGATGCCAACATCACGAACCACCAGGGAGACGCAGGCCACGGCCATGCCCGGCTCACTGGAGTTGTGAGGATGGAAACACCAGCCCGCCTCCCTCAACTCAGACCTCAGCGTGGATCCAAAGAATGTCTGGGATGGGGACTGGCAGCTGATTAGAGACGCAATCGCTGAACCTATGGACTGTGTTCAAACAAATGCCAGCAGAATGCAAAGGCAACTGTTATAGGAGGCAGAAAGAAAGGGTTTAGGTAGGGTAAAGCCAGTCTCCGGCAGAAAACTTGCCTTTTAACAAAAATAGCTCCCTTTCTAACCTCTGAGTTCAAAATCACTTCTTCTCTAACACCAAGCAGGCTGAAAGAGCAGACCGTAAGTCACAGACGAGACAGCTCGGGCAGAGAAGGAGTCAGCGGGGAGTCTCCTGGGTAATTGCCAAACTTCACACTTACACAACGGGCCCCAGTAAAACAGTGGGCCCTAATAAGCACATTCCCTTTAGGCACTCTAAGATAGGGAAACTAAAAGCAGACTGTCCGGGGTGCCTGTAGCCCCAAGAAGATGTCTGGGAACAGACCCAGAGACCTCCCAGAAAAGCGTCACAGAGCAACAGACTAAGAGTCTGATAGGAACTCTTCTCTATACAGATACCACACCTGGTCCCAGCTAAATCCTTGGGCCCTGGGAGGACAGGACATCCCTCCTCTAGCCCCTCATCACTAGCCCACTTATGAAAACCTTGACAGGCCAGGCACGGTGGCTCACGCCTATAATCCCAGCACTTTGGGAGGTTGAGTCGGGCAGATCACAAGGTCTGGAGATCAAGACCATCCTGGCCAACATGGTGAAACCCCACCTCTACTAAAAATACAAAACTTAGCTGAGTGTGGTGGCGTGTACCTCAGGAGGCTGAGGCAGGAGAATCGCTTGAACCCGGGAGGTGGAGGTTGCAGTGGGCCGACATCGCGCCACAGCACTCAAGCCTGGGCGACAGGAAAAACCAAACAAACAAAAAAGCCTTGACATCTTTACTACAACTTGGCAGCCCACTCAGTTCCCCTCTGTGACAGAGAGCTGTTCTTTCCTTTTGCTTATTAAACGCCTCCAAACTCACTCGTGTGTGTGTGTGTGTGTGTGTGTGTGTGTGTGTGTGTCTGCGACCTCGATCTCCTTGGCCATGAAACCAAGAACCTTGGTATTGACCCCAGACCACAAGGCTACCTCACCATGATTGCCATTTATCGGGGATTGATAATGGCTCAGTGCCGCTGGGTGCGCAGACATGAGATGTGGGCCTGGCCACACTCGGGAGGTGGGAGGAGCGGGCACCGGGGCACACTCGGGAGGTGGGAGGAGCGGGCACCGGGGCAGCTGTGGCACATCAGGCAGGCCCATCCCAGCCCTTCCACAGTGGCACGGGGGCCTGGAGCCTTCCCCAGAGTTTCGAGAAGAGAAGTGAGAGGGGAGAGAAGCCGTTTACCCGACGGGAAGGACACCAGCTGAGCACACAGAGGAAGAGGTGGGAGGGGCAACAGGAAGGCTGAGGTGTCAGTGACAGTGGGGACCAGGTGGGAGGGGCTGGGGTGGGGCTGAGGGGTGTGCCAGGGCCATGCCGGCGGCGGCAGGATGGTGGGCCACCAGCTGCTGAGGGCTCAGGCAGGCATCTGTGGCTGGGCCTCGAGGGCTCTTTGCAACCTTCACGGAGCACAGAATAGGGAGGAGGGACCTTCAGTGTGGAGTGTAGGGCTGGGCTGTCCACACACTCCCGTCTCCTTACCTCTCTGGAGGAAGGGGGTGGGTCTTGAAAGTAGGATAATGACAGCAAGGGGCACATCAGTCACGTGGGAGGGGCACAGTGTGAGCCGCCCCCACCTGCATGTGGGCCTGCACTGGCAGAGTCCCCATGGCCTTGGGAACCTGAGACATGGGGGTATGGCGGACAGAGTGCCTTCCTGGTGGGCTGCAGACGGTAGGCCCCTCTCCTGGAAGGCCGCGGACCATAGGCCACTCACCATAGGCCACTCTTGGCTGTTGGCTGGTCGGCTGCTGGGCCTGAACTGTGACTTGCTGGGCATTCATCTAGAACTCAAATGATGGAATGAGAACACCACTCCTCCTGTTGTCCTTCCCAGCTTCTCCCCCACTTCCCCTTTTCCCTAGTTTATAAAACAGGAGAAAAGGGAGAAAGCAAAAAGTTGGAAAGAAACAGAAAGAAGATAAATAGTTAGACGACCTTGGCGCCACTACCTGGCCCTGGTGGTTAAAATAATAATAATAATATTAACCCCTGACTAAAACTACTGGTGTTATCTGTAAATTCCAGACATTGTATGAGAAAGCACTGTAAAACTTTTTGTTCTGTTAGCTGATGTATGTAGCCCCCAGTCATGTTCCTCACACTTACTTGATCTATCATGACTTTTTCACGTGGACCCCTTAGAGTTGTAAGCCCTTAAAAGGGCTAGGAATTGCTTTTTCAGGGAGTTCGGCTCTTAAGATGCGAGTCTGCCAACGCTCCCGGCCAAATAAAAACCTCTTCCGTCTTTAATCTGGTATCTGAGGAGTTTTGTCTGTGGCTCATCCTGCTACAAAATGACAGGCCTTAGAGAAGGAGCGGAAAGACGGTGAGCTGTGGAGGGGTGGCCAACCCCTCCTTCACCTTTCCAGACATGAGTGTTCCGGACAGCCCTGTGCATTCTGGTTGCTGAGAGACTTTAGGGCGAGTTGAAGGAGTCTAGCCCTCCAGGAGCGAGGTCTACACTGTCAGGAAGGCAGAGCAAGGCTGGCCACAAGTGGCTCACGCCTGTAATCCCAGCACTTTGGGAGGCCGAGGCAGGTGGATCACCTGAGGTCAGGAGTTCGAGACCAGCCTGGCCAACATGGTGAAACCCTGTCTCTAATAAAAATACAAAAATTAGCTAGGCATGGTGGCGAACGCCTGTAATCCCAGCGACTCGGGAGGCTGAGGCGGGAGAACTGCTTGAACCCGGGAGGTGGAGGTTGCAGTGAGCCAAGATTGCACCACTGCACTCCAGCCTGGGTGACAGAGTGAGACTCTGTCTCAAAAAAAAAAAAAAAAAAAAAAGGAAGGCAGAGCGAGTCCACCTGCCAGGGCATAGGCAGGGTCCCGGGCCTAGAAGGCCCACAGCCACCCCCACTCAAACAGTCGTAGGCCCCCTATCAGCCCCGGTTCCAAGGAGATGGTCCTTGTCACTGGATAGCTGCAAACTTGGGCAATTGAGAGGTGGACCCATAGGCTCAGCTGGGCCTGGTCTCCGCAGGAGACCCGAGAGGCCCGTCCAGGCCTCAGGAGGAGAACCATCCCCAAGCTCCCGCCCAGGTCAGGGTGGCAGTCATGCCTCTGGAAGGTGGCACAAGACCAGGCAGCAGGCACAGTCAGCAAAACTGGCCACACCCGCGGAGTTAGGGAGCAGAGGAGGGCACAGCCTCCCCAGAGCACAGCTGTGCCCGTCCAGGCCCAGAGGGAGGCGGTGGGTGGTGTGAGCCACCTGCGTATGGCTCACCTGCTGCGGCTCCCCGGCACTCTCTGGCCTTACTGATTAAGCAGAGAGAAGCCCAGGGTGGGGGCGGCCTCTCGGGCCTTTCAGAGAAACCTCACGCCGTTTCTGGAGAAGTGCGCCCCTGACCCAAGGTCCTCCCTTGCCAATGACACTGCTGGGGTCCACATCACTGTGGGAAGGCGTGGGAAAGAAAAAGAAACCAGTGTATGGGTGGCAGGGACGATCCGCACCCGAAGGCGCTCCCCTCGAAGACCCCGCTGCACTCCTGGACCGCATCCTCCCGTGGCTGAGGAAGGAGACTGAGGAAGGAGGCGCATCCAGGCTCCCCCATCTGCGGCCCAGCCTCAGCTCTGCTACGGAGAGGCCGCCAGGCTGGAGCAGGCAGCACGGTGGCCCACACCCCGAGCTCCCCCAGCGTCCCCGCCCCTGGCAGCCCCATTGCCAGCCAGGGTCTGGCGTCTCTGAGCCAGGCGGCCCAGCTTCCTGGGCCAGGCCATTTGCACCAAGACCCTGAGAAGTCGCCCAGGCTCCACACAGTGGTTTGGCACATCCCAGGAGACGTCCTCACTGCAGTCCGGCCCTCCCCATGGCTCCTGCGCCAGGGGCTGCGCTGGGCAGGGGTGGGAGGCAACACCAGCTGCCCACTCCAGGAAGGCCTGGGGGCTCATGGGAAGCATCCGGGGGTGGCGGCTGCTCTGGGCTGCGGCCTTGGGGGAGCAGCTCCCCTGGACCACACCTGGAGACTCTACCATTAGCAAAAATGACAGGGAAAAGGCCTCTGTAGCACTGTCCTGTGACTGTGGGCAGAAAAGGAGGCCTCGCTCCCGCTCAAGGAACCTTCTAGAATGCACCTGCCGCTGCTTGCAGTTCTCTTCTTGGTGGGGCCTACAGCTCCTGGTCCAGGTGACAGTGCTTCCCATAAGGTGGGAGAGAATCATCGCCCACCAAGCCCACAGCTCGGGGGCCAGCAGGCAAAAGGCCAAAGCCCTGCTCATATTTCCAAACCAGTGGCCTTTGAACACCATGCGCCTGCGGTTCAAAACTGTGCCTTGGGATGTGAGAACAGAGCTCGCAGGGACTAACATGCAAGTCAGGAAACTGCTTCTGAGGGGCCCGACCCTCCGTGGGCTGCCACTCCCCGCCGCACCTGGATGCCACGCAACCCTCCATGGGCTGCCGCGCCCCGCGGCACCTCCACTGCACACAACCCTCCGTGGGCTGCCGCTCCCCGCCGCACCTCCACGCCATGCAACCCTCCGTGGGCTGCGGCTCCCCACCGCACCTCCACACCACGCAACCCTCCGTGGGCTGCCACGTCCCGCTGCACCTCCAGGCCACGCAACCCTCCGTGGGCTGCGGCTCCCCGCCTCACCTCCAGGCCACGCAACCCTCCGTGGGCTGCCATGCCCCGCCGCACCTCCAGGCCACGCAACCCTCCGTGGGCTGCCGCTCCCCGCCGCACCTCGAAGCCACACAACTGAGCTGCTCTTTAGTAACCCAAGTTCTGCAACACTCCTTATTCTGATTTTGTATTCCCATTCCATTCTCCCACAGACTTAGTCCTAATGTATTTTATGCTTGGAATCCTTTGACAGCTCCCATACACTTCTGTGCAACAGAAATGTGTACAAAAATTGATCACAAGGCTCTAGGTGTTAAAAAACAATGATCCCGATGGAGAAATCATTACAATTAGTATTGGTATGCAAGTAGTCAAAATAACATAAGCATATTACAAAATAACATCAGCATGGTAATAACTAAATATAAAAAGTGAAATTTAACCCCAGTGAGATGGATCAGGCTGTAAACTGCCTGATTCTGTCGCTGTTCAGGGCGCCACTTGTAACCGCCCTTGATCCCTGGTGGACTGAACAAAGGGGGCAAACGTGGGCATAAAAGACAAGAGACAAGAGAGTATATTTGGAAAAACGGGTCAGGGGCACCTTGCCTCTAGTGGACAAGGGCCCTGAGCTTTACACAGCCCTCCGTATTGATTGGTAAAAGAGACAGTGAGAAAGGGAGGGATGATTGTCAGGTAATTGGCAGTCTGCCCGTTTGATTCACAGCAGGCTCGAACAATAGGTGCTAGATTTCCCAGTAGATAACTTCAAGGAGTCCGGAGCCAGGGAGTGACCACCTTCAGCAAATCTGGCAGCAGACGCAGTCATGAGTTTTACTTACATCCTACATTCATGATAAACGGTTTGCTGTTTGATCATATAGCCTCCAGTGGAATGCTGAGTTGGTCACGATCCCTTTGGCCTTTCTGACTCTCAACATCAGGCTATTTGATTTTTTTTCAATCATTCATCCATCCATGGGATGACATAGATTCAGCATCAGTGCTGTTCTTATTTTTTGTATTTATAGATCAAAACACCAAGGAAACCCCGTGCCCATCATCAAGCAGATGGCACCAGGAGTTCTGCCACTTGACTCTGAGCTCTTCTGAAGACTTCACCAGTCAGAGCTTGACAGGTTCTCCTTCACACGTGGCCCAAAGCCAGAAGAGAAGCCTCCCGGCCTGCAGGCAGCTTCGTGGGTGGCACGTGGCCTCCTCAACCTTGATGGCGGCACTCAGGGCTGTCCTCTGGCAGAGCCCTCACCAGGCAGCAGCTGATGAGAAGACCCGGATGACGACGGAAGCTCTGGAGACATTCCTAAGGTCCTGTGACTGTGTTTGGAAGGTCTTTGCATCTGTGCAGCTCAGCATGAGGGGCAGATCAGCAGAGCCACACTCTGGCAGCCTGGGGTGGTGAACTGATTGTTGCTGTCCTCAGGCTCATGCTCCAGTCTCACCGTGCATGGCTCCCAGCCCCTCCCTTGGCCCCGGGGGGACCCTCCGGTGAGCATCACTGCCTCCTCTCCAACACGCCCTCTGTCCCCTGCACTTTGCTTTCCACATCGAGGGCCATTTGCCTTCTTAAGGTGAGTTTGTTTGTGGCAAATGTTTTCAGTTTTTGTCTGTCTTTGTTTCACTCTTATCCTTGAAAGACAGTTTAATCCCAGCACTTTAAAGCTACTTCTGGTTTCCACAGTTCCTAGTAAGAAGGAAGCTGTCCATGGAATCGCCTTTCCTTTGTGAGAAATCTGTTTTCCTCCTGGGTTCTTTCATGGTTTTCTCATCTGCTTTGAGTGCCACAGTTTGCCCAGATGTGTCAGGCACAGATATCTTTGTATCCCACTAGGGACTTGTTGTATTTCTTCAGTCTTTAGACTGGTAAGTTAAACCCATTCTGGAAAATTCTCAACCATCCACTCTTTGAATAGTTTCTTTTTTCATTCTCTTCTGAAACTCAGTTGAATGTCAGATCTTCTCATCCCTCCCTCTTCTTATTTTTTGCAGAGATGGGGTCTTACTATGTTGCTCAGACTGGTCTTGAACTGCTTGGCTCAAACAATCCACCCATACTGGCCTTCCAAAGGGCTGGGGTTACAGGCCTGAGCACTGCAGCCAGCCTGTCTTCTTTGTCTTGTTTCCTAGTCTCATGCCACCACGATTATTTCTCCAGATCTCTCTGCAGCTAACAAATTCCCTAATGTATTGTTTAACTCCTCCATTAAGTTTTTTAAAACTGCAGTATAGGCCAGGCGTGGTGGCTCATGCCTGTAATCCCAGCACTTTGGGAGGCCGAGGCAGGAGGATCACAAGGTCAGGAGATTGAGACCACCCTGGCTAGCACGGTGAAACCCCATCTCTACTAAAAATACAAAAAAAAATTTAGCCGGGCATGGTGGCGGGCGCCTGTAGTCCCAGCTACTCGGGAGGCTGAGGCAGGAGAATGACGTGAACCCGAGAGGTGGAGCTTGCAGTGAGCCGAGATCGTGCCACTGCACTCCAGCCTGGGTGACAGGGCAAGACTCCGTCTCAAAACAAAAACACAAAAACACTGCAGTATAATTTATATACAGTCCAAGTTGCTGTTTCTGATGCATACTTCAGTTTTGATCAATGCACACAGCCATGTAACAACCATCAGCATCAAGATACAGAATTTCCACAGCCCCCCAGAATTCCCTCTTGCCCCTTTGAAAGTCAGTCCTTCTACTGCCCCAGGCCCAGGTGACCACAGATCTCTTCTCTGTTGCTATAGTGTTGCCTTTTCCAGAATGTTATATAAAAACAAAAACTGCAGCCTTCTAAGTGTGACTTCTTTCACTCTGCACAAGACATTTCAGGCTTATCCCTGCTGCCCCCAGCATCAGTGGTCCAGCCCTCTCTCCTGCTGAGTGCTGTTTTATGGAATCAGTGGGCCGCCATTTGTTTACCCATTGGCTAGTTGAAGAGTGTCTGGGTTGCTTCCAGTTTTAGGTAAATGAATAAAGCTGCTATGAACACTTGTGTTTTTCATTGTGGTTACAGTATTCGGTTATCATTTGGGACATATGTCTTCATTTCTCTGGTGTAAAGAATGAGGGGTGGGATTGCTGGGTCATACAGTAAATGATTGTTTTATTTTATAAGAAACTGCCAAACTGATTCCAGAAGGCTCCACTATCTTACAGTCCCACCAACAAGGTATGAGAATTTCTGTTGTTCTACACCCTCACTAGCACTTAGTTTTGGTCTTGTCTTTTTTTTTTTTTTCTTTAAGGCATTCTCACGGGTGTGCAGTAGTTTCTCATTGTGATTTTGATTTGCATTTCCCAGAGGACAGTGCTTATTTGCCACCTAGAGAGCTTCTTTGGTGGAGTGTCTGCTCAAATCTGTTGCCCACTTTACAAAATAAGTTGTTTTTGTATTAGTAAGCTTTGACAGTTCTCTGTATGTTCTGTTTACATGTCCTTAATCAGCTACATGACTGGCAAAGGTTTTCTCCCAGTAACTTGTCTTTTCATTCTCTAAACAATGGTTTTCACATAGCAAAAAGGGTTAATTTTATTAAAGTATGACTTGCCAATTTTTTCCTTTTATAGGCTCTATTTTTGGTGTCATATCTAAGAAATGTTTACTTAATCTATAGTCACAAAACTTTTTTCCTATGTTTCATAGTTTGAATTTTATGTTTGGGTCTATGATCCATTGAGTTAATTTTCTATGGGGTGTGAGGTAGGGATCAAGATTACTTCCATTAAGTTTTGAATTTCAGTTATTACATTTTTCATTTTTAGATGTTCTATTTGGTTCATTTAGTGTCTGCTTAGCCTCTGATAATCTCTTGCTTCTTATTCATGCTTTTTAGCTTCTCCTTGTTTCTTCAAACACATTAAACATATTTGCATTTCCTATTCTAACATCTGAGTCTTTGTAGGTGTGGTTCTTTTGGCCATCACTTCTGAGGCCCCTTCTCTTGCATGTGCTATGATTTTCCACTATGAACTTATAGTCTAGGGATCCTGCTGGCTGGAATTCTTTGAGGCCTAGGTTGGGGGTTCCTCCTGCAAGAATGTACATTCTAGCAGAGGCCTGGGGCACTATAGATCCAGATATGCTTGCAATTAAAACTCACAGTTTGCAGTTCTTTTGAACATGTAAATAATATGAACTTTGGCCCTACACCTGTGGTGGAGAGTGCTAGCCAGGGGCCATAAATTTATAGGAGGGACTTTTTAAAGATGTTCCATCCACAGCCATGGCCAAGTGAAATACTGTTCCTGCAGTGAAGCTTAGAGGAGTAGTTTGCCCACTTCATCATTTCCTGGTAGTGTTTGCTGTATCCCTTTGTGAGCCCAGCCTTATATGGGGGTCTCCAATTTGGTTCTGCACCTCCCTGGGCCCAAGGCTTCTCCAGACTGCTCCCGAAACTCACCTCAAAGTTCTAGGTCATCTGGGTCCATGGGGACCCAGGTCACAGAGTGTCTTTAGCACAGACCTACCTCCTTAGACTTCAGCCCTCACCTGGTTTCTAGACTCACTATCCTGCAGACTCATTCACGGTTTTATATATTTTACCTGGCAATTTTTGAAAATCCGGCATTTTTAGATGTTTTGTTGAGATAGATTTTCAGGTTCTCTCAGCTACCATATTACCAGAAATAGAAGTCCTTGTCAGAGTGATTTTTCACAGAAATAATTGTAAATATTTTTGAAAAATTATACTCTACAGCAAAGCAAGCTCTCCCCCAGAGAGCAAATATATGTAAAAATTACAGGGTCTGAGTTCCTTAACACTCGGCCCCTACCCACCTCCAGAGGCCTCCTCAGCTCTGCTCATCAGGCTGCCTCCAAAAGGAAGGGGCTGAGTCCAGCCCCACTCTGGCCTAAGGGGCCTGAACGATGAGTGTGAGATGCAGCTCCCACAAAGCCAAGTGGCCACTTACCTTCTGCTGTGCAGCAGCAGGCCTGGGGTGGCTGAGGGCTGCACAGCTTGTTGCTGCTGGTGGTGTTTCAGCTTTTAGAGCTGCTGCACATGCAGAGGCTGTGCAACCAGTCTGGCCCCCTGTGGTGACAGGAGAGAGACAGCACACAGGACACACGAAGCACATGTAGACAAGGAGCTTCATCTCACACTCATCATTGCCGCTGATTTGCTCAGAGGAGTAAACTGCATGGCAATGACAGTAAAGGAAATGCCTGCTGCCTTAAAAAGGAGAAATAATGCCCATGCTGCATCTCCCCTTAATAGCGGCAAGCAGCTCTCGCTGGGGGGTATTGTGGTCTCTGCTCCATTTGCTTAGAAGGGGGAGGTGCAAGGAATGAGGCTCTAATTAGGCATCTTAAAAAATTAACACGTGGCATAACAACTCAGCAACTTCTAGAATGAGAAATTTAGAAAGGTTTGATGCAACTCACTCAAGTGAGTTGTTTCGAGTTGGGTGAGGTGAAGTTGACTGCCTACCTGCTGCTTTCTGCAGCTGTCCTATCACAACACTGATCCTGTTGTGTTGATGGAGGCTCTGTGACCCTGGCTGACAGCACTGCAACTGCCAGGACAGACACCACAGGAGGCATGGCCAGAGCAACCTGGGCCATCTGGGACATCAGCACTGACATCAGTCTTGGGCCTTGCAGGTGGGAGGTGGAGTCTAAATAACAAGAAACAAGAATCACACGTGCCCTGCCCTGTCACACCATGTTATCCTTCCTCAGGGACTGGAATCATCAACCCACCTCAGGTATTAAAAACCATGATGAGGCCGGGCGTGGCGGCTCAGGCCTGTAATCCCAGCACTTTGGGAGGCTGAGGTGGGTGGATCACCTGAGGTCAGGAGTTTAAGACCAGCCTGGCCAACATAGTGAAACCTAGTCTCTACTAAAAATACAAAATTAGCCGGGCGTGGTGGTGCACGCCTGTAATCCCAGCTACTGCGGAGGCTGACACAGGAGAATCACTTGAACCCATGAGGGGAAGGTTGCAATGAGCTAAGACTGGGCCATTGAACTCCAGCCCAGGCAACAAGAGTGAAACTCCTTCTCAAAAAAAAAAAAAAGCCGGGCGTGGTGGCTCACGCCTGCAATCCCAACACTCTGGGAGGCCAAGGCAGGTGGATCGCCTGAGGTCAGGAGTTCAAGACCAGCCTGACCAACATGGTGAAACCCTGTCTCTACTAAAAATACAAAAATTAGCCGGGCGTGGTGGCGGGCGCCTGTAGTCCCAGCTACTTGGAGGCTGAGGCAGGAGAATTGCTTGAAACCGGGATGCAGAGGCTGTGGTGAGCCGAGATCACACCATTGCTCTCCAGCTGGGGCAACAAGAGCGAAACTCCAACTCAAAAAAAAAAAAAAAAAAAAAAGGAATGATGACTGAACGCTTACGAGTCAGGCTACCTGGAGGTTGGCCATGATGGTACCTGTCACCAGGGCTCTGGGCCCGGAGCCGTGAGCTGGGGGCTCTGCTGTGGTAGGGGGTGGTGACTGTACTTGCACTTGTGTGGTTGGCTGCGGGGCCCTGGGCAGGGTCTGCGGTGGTGGGGGTTGTGGGGGCAGCTGTAGTTTCTGCTCCTGGAGTTGAATCAAGTGCTCCTGAAGATACAGATAATACTCGTGTGTTTCCTTAGTTGGCAAGCTCACTTATGCAAATCTGGAAGTTTATGTCTTTCTTCATTCATGCTTTTAAAAAGACTGTCAAAAGATGTACATCTAATCAGACATAGATGCTACTACCAGGTATCTCTGGTATCACTGGCTTGCTTTCAGGAGCCACGTGGTTCTTTTTTTTTTTTTTTTTTTGAGATGGAGTCTCGCTCTGTCGCCCAGGTTGGAGTGCAGTGGCGCGATCTCTGCTCACTGCAAGCTCCACCGCCTCCTAGGTTCACGCCATTCTCCTGCCTCAGCCTCCCTAGAAGCTGGGACTACAGGTGCCCGCCACCACGCCCGGCTAATTTTTTTGTATTTTTAGTAGAGCCGGGGTTTCACCGTGTTCGCCAGGATGGTCTCGATCTTCTGCCCTCGCGATCTGCCCGCCTCAGCCTCCCAAAGTGCTGGGATTACAGGCGTGAGCCACTGCACCTGGCCAAGCCGCCTGTTTCTAATGGCACATCCTGACTGGCCCTCGGCCCCTACAAATGCGCCGCCAGCAGCTCCCTCCCACGCACAGGACACAACACACACTCTTACACATGACACACAAAGCTCATGCACAGACACGCCATCCTCAGAAACGCCTGCACACAAGGCTGGCCCTGGGCTGGCCTCGGGGAACTTGGGATTTGAGAAGGTGACCACCATTCTCTGACGCACAGCCCCTCATCCTCTGGGCCTGTGCTGCCTTCTCCCTGTGTTCTGAGTTCTCATCACACAGCCCCGAGCTTCCTGAATGCACTGCACTGCTCCCTGTCATGTGCATGTGTGCACTACTCCTGCTGCCATGAATTTCTCTCCCCTGTAACCATCTAGGAACTTCCTATTTGCTTTGAAGACTCAGCATGACCTCCATTCTCCCAGGGTCAGGCACTTCTTCCTCTGTGCCTGCAGCACCTTCCCTGTGCTTTCTGATACCACCAGGACTGTGAGTTCCTAGGGTCATGTGCTGGTTTTCTACTTTGAGTAGGTGATTAAAAATGGATGGATGGATGGATGGATGGATGGATGGATGGATGGATGGATGGATAAGAGGATGGGTGGATGGATGGGTAGATGGATGGACAGATGAGTACATGGATAGATGGATAGCTGGATGGGTGGATGAATGGATGAATGAATGGATGGGATGGCTGGCTGAGTGGGTGGGTGGATGGGTGGATATATGAATGGGTGGGTGAATGCATGAGTAGATAGATGGATAGGTGGATGGATAGATGGATAGACAGGCAGATGGGTAGATGAATGGATAGATGAATGGGTGGATGGGTGGGTGGATGGACAAGTTGGTAGGTGGATAGGTGGATGGGTGGGTGAGTGGATGAATGGAGGGACAGATGAGTAGGTGGACGGGTAGGTGGGTGAATGGATGGATGGATGGACAGACAGGTAGGTAGATGGATAGATGAGTGGGTGGGTGGGTGAGTGAATGGGTAGAAAAGCACTGAGACTATAGGTGTGAGCCACTGCCCCCAGTATATGTATTTTAAATTTAGCCATTAAATTTGAAAGATAAAGGATATAAAGTGGATGTTTAAAATCTTTTTCTTTTTTCTTTTTTTTTTTTTGAGATGGAGTCTCCCTCTGTCGCCCAGGCTGGAGTGCAGCGGCGCGATCTCGGCTCACTGCAAGCTCCGCCTCCCGGGTTCACGCCATTCTCCTGCCTCAGCCTCCGAGTAGCTGGGACTACAGGCGCCCGCCACTGCACCCGGCTAGTTTTTTGTATTTTTAGTAGAGACGGGGTTTCACCATGTTAGCCAGGATGGTCTCGATCTCCTGACCTCGTGATCCACCCGCCTCAGCCTCCCAAAGTGCTGGGATTACAGGCTTGAGTCACCGCGCCCAGCCAATATTTTTCTTAAATACAGCACAAACTCACATCTTAGGGGTGCACCAAGTCACATTTCAGCTGGATGCCTGCATGTCAAAATCTCTGATTAGCCAAAGCCAATATAACCATCAATAGAATAAACTCTGTGACAAATGAATAAATCTGACATTTTATTTTTAAAATAATATTTTAAATTTAGGGGTCAAGTTTTTTTGTATCTGTGAAAAATTCCCGAACTAGTACGTTTTCTTAAAAGACGTGTCAACAACAAAATTAAACGCTGTCCTTGAAGACGATTTTGCTCAATGCTGTGAATGCCAGTCCATCCCAACACAAAGATCAGAATCAGCCTCTAATCTACTCTTCCCACCATGCTTGATATTATTTTTTTTTTTTATTTTTTTTTTTTTTTGAGACGGAGTC